>NC_057736.1:25299355-25318953 GCF_004010195.1 Chiloscyllium plagiosum
CTTATCTCTCCACGCTTCAGGCTCACTGCCTTTATTCCTGATGAAGGGCTTTTGCCCGAAACGTCGATTTCGAAGCTCCTTGGATGCTGCCTGAACTGCTGTGCTCTTCCAGCACCACTAATCCAGAATCTGGTTTCCAGCATCTGCAGTCATTGTTTTTACCTCTGAGGTTGCCATGCCCATGCTAAACGATGCTCTGCTGAGGTTGCACCTTGTATTTGCATTCAGCTCTGGTGACCAAGCCACAAGGGAAATATCCAGGCCATGAGAGTGGTGAAGGGAATGATGTGGATCCCTAGGGGGACATT
This sequence comes from Chiloscyllium plagiosum, assembly GCF_004010195.1. Classification (NCBI taxonomy): domain Eukaryota; kingdom Metazoa; phylum Chordata; class Chondrichthyes; order Orectolobiformes; family Hemiscylliidae; genus Chiloscyllium; species Chiloscyllium plagiosum. Next base: position 25,299,664 of record NC_057736.1, read on the forward strand.
TACTGGGAAGGAGTTCTTTCTCTGTCATGTCAATCACAGCCAGAATTAAAAAACTCTAAAGGTGATCATCAGAACTGAGCATGAGTTTTCCATCATCAAGGTATCAGCCATTAGTCCATGTTGATTCTACGAGTGAAAGTAAAAGTGTTGTTGGGTTAGATTGGGTTCAGTAGGAGCTGCACTATCAGTGATAATTTACAATTGATTACATCTAGCTGCCTATCCAGGAATCAGCTCACTGTCGCTCTTGGATTCTGCCTCCCCATAGCATTTTGCATTATATTTGCAAACCGCACTGGAGTAAAACACATTCCTGTTTCAGTGGTCAGAACATGCATTCAGCACTGCAAGGGTTATTGAGCAAAGAGAAAAAGGAAGAAAAAGCTGTGAAAAATTCCCAGACAATTCTGCACAAAAAAGAGCAGAGATTTGGGAAAGCTGTCTAGCTGCAGCGGCTCAGACATCGCTGTGACTGGCAGGCTCCCTGGGGAGATGTCTGTGAATTTTACTAATTAACATCATGTTGTCTGTGAGGCTGAGGGGGCCTGCTGTGAGGGCAGGGAGACCCCCACGTCCGAGGAAGTGCTCATTTGCAGGCGGAATTGTCAGGAAGAAAATGCAGAGGGGAATGAGAGGGAAGTTTCGTTCTGAGGTCCTGAAACATATTTTTTGAATTAGAGAAGAATTAGAGAAGAGGATGTTGGCAGTTCCTGTGTAAAGATAATAACGTCTGTTATTAGTGGGGAACTTACTCATGCAGGGAAAGAAAAATGTTTTTTTTAAATACTTTGGAAGTCTAAGGGTGGGGGAAGGAGGGAAGGGGTAATACAGTGTATTACACCATTCTCCTTTTCCTTTGGGATCAGAGTTTGTTTGTAGCCCAAGGGACTGATGGTGTAGTTAGTTATAGTCCTGACCACTGTCCCCTGAGGCCTAGATTTGAATTCTGAGAGCTGAGGTCCACTCTCTTGTGTATCAACATGATTTACAGCATGTGGTTCATTCCATTTTCATTACACCGCATTCTATAGCGTGCGACTGTGGGTTCACATTTTGTGTGGAGGTAATGAACCCTTTCAGTGCATTACAAGCCAAAGTTATAATTCCATTCAGAACTATTACAGTGAATTTTCTGTTCTACAATTTTCAGCCAATGCAAAAGACTGGCTGCATCAACATTGTAATGAGGGGCAGGTTTTAATGATGCTGCATATGCAATATGTGCAGTGTTCTCAATCCAGACATGCCTCATCTGTGGAAACCAAACATGTCAATTTGCATAAAAATTGTTGACTTGTTTAGACAAGGTTATTGCTTTGTCTCCAAACGTTGTGGTCTCCAAGCTCCTGTCTGCTCCTCTCCCTCAGGTCTGAGTTTATTCCACTTTTGGCCTTTGCTCTGCTGTGCTTAGCAACCCCTTTAAACTCTCCCCAGACCTTGAATATTTGGTTCTTCAAGCCTATGCCATACATCAGTTGCTCAGGTACATGCTCAAATAAAAATCTGTTGAAGCGACTCACTCACTTCATGTTGTGATAAAGTGAGTCATCATTCAGGATTTACAGCTGTTGCACACATATTATAGACTGAAGTGGAAGGTAAACATTTTGGTGATTTACAGCCTTTACTTCAATAAGCCAAAATATTGAGAGGATTTGGAATGTCAGATCTGAAGAAATGATAAATCATTGTTGCTAGTGAAGTTGACGACCACATTTAATTTCCGTGGCACAGCTCCTTTCAGAGGTGCAATGTTCAAACTCAATCATTTTTCAGTCATTTTAAAATGACTGATGTTTTGTTGAAGAGAATCGCTCACTGCACTGGCTACCCAATACTTTTGGCCTTCCACTAGCAATAGAGAGCCAAACTTTTGCCATTTCCCCTTTTTGTTGACACCATGTTAGCTATGCGCTATGCTCATATGCACTCATTCCTGCCCCTACGGATGGTACTTAAGAAAATATGTTGCTATTTCCTTCAGATTATGCTAGTTGAGTGTGATTTAGAAAGTGTTGCTATGGATGCATTTTCTAATTAGTCTGGAAACACAACGATTTATTGATTCTTGACAAAATAGTACCAAAGGAACTTTCTTATAAGGGCTTGTTGTTGGTGAAACTACAACCTGTGGACCTCAGATTCTCTGTTCTGTTTATTTATATTAATACTTCCCTTTTCTGAATTATAAGGACATGCACTGATCATAATGTGAAATATCCAACAATAAGTGTGGCCGAAGAAGAGAGAAACTATTCTTTCAGTGTGCATGGGGAACAGAATTTTGGACATTTGAGTTAACACTAGATTAAGATTTCTTTGGGCTCTGTCCAATCAGAGTCTCTCCACCAACCGTACCCATTAAAATACATGATGAGCTAGACCATGGAGTGCTCACAATATGATATAATAAATTATGTTATAGTATATTAAACATGACATAGAAACAGTGGTAGTTCATTTAGTTCCTTGAGCCTGTTCTGTCATTCAATAAAATCATAGCTAATCTGTGACCCAACGCTACATTTCTCCATATCTCTTAATACCTTCGGGTAAGGAAAGTCTCTTACATCAGCTTTAAAATTTACAACTGATCCAGCATTAATTGCTATTTGTACAAATGAGTTTCAAACCTCTCCTATCCATTGTATGTGCAAGTATTTCTGAGTTTTACTCCTGGACGGGTTGTCTCTGGTTTTTAGCCTAGTTCTTGAGTTCACAACAAGCAGAAATTATTTCTATCTACCTTATCAATTACCCTGAATCTCATGGAGAATTTCCATCAAATCATTCACTAACCTTCTAAATTCCAAGAAATATTTTGTATAATTGCACCTTGTGATTAAACCTTTCAGATCCAGGTGTAATTGTAGTAGACTAACACTGGTCCTCTTCAAAGGTGTCTAGAAAAATAATACTCCAGGTGCTCTAAAGGGCTTTGTCGCAGAAATATGACTTCTACCTCCCTCATATAAAACTGATTCATTGGTAGCATGTATTATATAATTGGTAGCATGGATCTTAGAGATTTAACTGGGGTCCCTCACCATTGGCTTTTGAATAACCCAGCCAAACACCTAACCTCCAACTTCCAACATCCATTGGGCAGAAATCATCAGGTTGGATGTTGCATATTTTCCTGATGGAGGAAGTGGAGACCTGCAGCCCATATATTTTTCATTTGAAATAATTTAGTATAGATGATTAGATTCAACAATATAAGTTTGTGGAAAATTTGCTGTCTGCCATATTCTTCACATCATGATGAGAGATGAATGAATGAGTGGAGTGGAGGAGTGATCAGATGCAGATCTTAGTGATGTTTATACCTGTTGACATCTGTGTAGTTCTGTTAATGAACAGGCACAGTAACTTGCAGTCCAGCACAGTGATCAATGTATAACGTAAATTGCTTAGGGGTACAATGTTCTCTTCTTCTGGAAAAAGACTCCATGATATTTTTTCCATTGCATTTAACAAGTGTTAGCCCAGGAATTAGAGCAGTATCTTTCTGCAGGTATTTCCAATAGTGTCAACAGCAAAGGAATGAGTGATAAGGGCTCTTGCAGTCTACTGGTAGTGTCCTTACCTCTAACCAAAGAGACCTGTTTGCAGATCCTAACAGCTCCTGAGGGAAGGAATGATAGCAGAGTTATCAGAAAATGTTAAAAGCAAGCCTGACAGATTTGTTTTTTTAAAAAAAGCTCAGAGCTTAAGAGAAAACAGTTAGGCTCTTGCAGTGCAGTGGTGGTGGCCTTACTTCAGAGCAAGGAGGCCTGAATCCAATCCCCTTATGCCAGAGCTGTATCATAACAGTCTTAGTATCTTGATTTTTAAAAAAATGCCTGACAGATTCTAATATCTCAAGCATGACACAGCATCGCTGAGCAGAATATATGTGAAAAGGCTTGACATACGTGCTGATTCATATACAAAACACTACACATCATTAAGCTTCCAGATTGTTGGAATAGTCTTACATTTTGAAGGCAAATCTGCCACATTGAATGACTTTTATCAAAAATATAAATTGCTCAATGTAAAATGAGTGTTCATGTACATTTGAATTGATGATGATGATGGATTTAACAGAGATATTTTTGTTCGTTCTCAGGATGTAGGGTCACTTATAATGCTGGCTTTCTTGTCCATCCCTTATTACACTTATCAAGGTGGTGGTAGGCAGTCTTCCTGAAGCTCTGTGGATAGCCGTTTGAGACAACCACATGGCTGTGCTACCTCGGGTACTTCATTCAGAGCATGAGAATCTGCAATGTCCATGTGCAACTGAAGATTCTGTAGACTGGTTTAGATTGACAGGTTTTCTGTCCTAAAGCACATTGAAAAAATATTTGGATCTCTTACAACAATCATAGTCACATTTACTGATGCCATATTTTTGTTTTTGGTGTTTTTACCTCTGCCATTGACAGTGGGCAGAGATAATTTTCTGATTGTTTTCTATCTGCTAAGTAATATATCTAACAATCTAATGGGCAGCTTTCAACAAAACTCAGTTGGGTATGGCCCAAGGAAGAATTAATTCATTTGTGGTGGAGATGTGTATCTGTATCTGGAAATGTTTTAAAGTATTCATTATTGTTGGAATATTAGCTGTAATTTCTTTTTCTTTGAATGAAGACGATTGTTTGAGTTAGAATACTGATTATTGCTTAGAATATTCTGGATTGCCACAGCTGCTAAGGGGTGGTGGGGGGGGCTTGTTTGTGCTGTGAAGATGTGAGCAGTTTTCAGAGCAAGGTTTTGGATGTAAATTAACCTGAAGCCTACTTAGGTGAAACTTCTAAAATAAAAACATTTTCTTTTTCTGCTTTGTGGTTAGAAGGCATCAACCGCACAGAGAAAGACCTCAAGAAAGAATTGTTCTAAATTTCAGCTGGAGAATTGCAACAATTTTAAGTTAACACAGTTTGGCAGAGGTATGTTCACTACTGAGTCCTCTCTTCAGTTAAGCTGGAGTCAGGTTCTCAAGATTCCATGATGCAATTTAAACTGAAATTCTCTGGTTTATTTGTTCAGGAGCTAGTTTAGTAACATACCATTGCACACAAACTCAGTTAAGGTCTCATTATAAATGACTTTTGTACTTCAACAAACAATTCAGAACATAGTACTCACTTTCGCCTTGTAAATTAAGTAGCTGTGCCATGTGTCAAAGTATCAATAGAGTCATAGAGTCACACAGCACAGAAACTGCCTCTTCATTTCAACTCATCCATGCTGACTTTGTTTCCCAAATTAAATAGCCCCATTTGCCTACATTTGGCCCATATCCCCCTCAACCTTTCCTATTCATGTACCTGTCCAAAAGTCTTTTAAATGCTGTAACTGTAGCTGCATCTAGCACTTCCTCTGGCAGTTCATTCCATATGCGCACCACTGTCTAATGTGAAAAGTTTGCTACATTCAAGTGCACAGAAGTCAGAAATAGTAATATCAAAAGTTTAAGTTGAACTCTTTCTGAATGTAAAATGTATATGACACAATAATAGCTGCTAAAACGAAATGGTCTCCATCTCGGTACTTAGAACTAATGAGCGTTTATTTAAACGTATGGGTGATAACTGTTATATAAGGTTGTGATTTTGAAAGGGTTAATGCTTAAAAATGAATCAGCTCCATCCATTTGATGATGTCAAAAAGACAGTTGGGGAATGGCAGAAGAGCTCTGGATCTTAAAGGAGTCAGAACTGTCATCAATGTCTCCTCAAAGTCTTTGCAACAACATCTATCATACCAACGTAACTTTTTGTTTTTTTTGTATGGGATATGAAGTTTGCGAGCAAGACTACCATTTGTTACTCATCCCTAAGTGCTGTTGACCTGATTGTTTTTCCTAGCCATTTCAGAGTCTACCACATTGCTGTAGATCTGGAGCTGGCATGTAGGCCAGACCAGACCACAGAAGGATAGCAGAGTTCCTTCCCTAAAGAGCATTAGTGAACCAGATTTTTCAAAGACACAATTAGGCTAACTCTTAATCCTAGATTTCATTGAATGCAAAACTCACCATCTGGTGGGATTTAAACCCACATCTGCACAACATTATCCAGAGTTTCTGGATTGTTAATCCAGTGACAATTCCACTACCACCTCCCCATCTAATTACTGCAATGCAGTAAACTACATCTTGTTTAAGACAGGAGTCCTTTTTCCTCTAGCCTACCTAGTGATTTTCCTCTACCACATTAGAGAAAGCAAGCCCTGTAAATTCCAACCTAAAAGGAGGAAGGTGGCAGCAAACATTCCTTATGGTGACTGAAAATGCATCTCGCTTCGAGGAGATGATGCCAGTGGTGGTCATCTGAAGATTAGTTTAGCCAGATTGTTATAAAAATAAAGATCAGGTGTGATTTTCCTTGCGTAGATTTAGTTGACACCTTCAAAACACATTACTGTCATACGATGTAGATAACTAGTGCTAAGACTTCATTGTGCATTCTAAAGTGTAGCTAGATATGAAAGAAGCACAAATGGTTTTCTACTTAACATGGCATTGACACATAAACAATACAATATCATGAACTCATTAAGGCAAAATATCCCCTGAATTAGGTTTGAAAGACTACACTAATGACACCTATCTCATTTGTTAACCAATTATTTTGTGCATATTCTGACAATCCCAGTGGAAAACTTTAAATAAATAGTAAAATCTAATTCTATTCACTTGAGTGAATGGCCATTCAAAAATCCACCCTTTATAAACCATTTCAATGTGCATTTTTGTTCACTCATGTTGGGCTGAGCTTTCACATCTTTGATGGTACGGCATGTCAGAATATTCCTATGTCGGGTCCTACCATGTATGTGCAATTTATTCGAAAGCAATGTTTGAGGCAGCTATTCTGCTAGGAATATTAATAACATTAAAGTTTCATGGAGAATTTCATCATTTTGCCCGTGATTGCTGAATAGGTCTGGTCCACATGGAGCAATGTTTTTCAAGTAAGGCAAGTATTATTTCAATTTTTATTGGTCTTTTTTTTTAACAGTGAGCATCCATATTCTGCTTGAGTACTTAACACCTTGAATAATTTATTTCTCTCCAAGTCTGACAATACCTTTGACGTTATGTTGCATCAATGCCCAAAAAGTGCTCTGCCTAAGGTCTTACGGTCATTTCTTCATTTCTCCACTATCGCCTTAGTGTCTCCTTATTTCTCTTCAGATGCTCAAAGTCCTCTTTTATTTATTTTCAATGAACAAGATGATAAAAAGTGAAATGATTTCCCATTGACTTCCTCATGTTTTATTCATGATGTGGAGGAGCTGATGTTGGATTGGGGTGGACAAAGTTAAAGATCACACAACATCAGGTTATAGTCCAAAAGCTCTGTTTGGAGGCACTACCTTTCAAAGTGCTGCTTCTTCATCAGGTGGTTGTGAAGCAGAACCTCAAGACTCAGAATTTATAGCAAAAGGCCACAGTGTCATGCAGCTGAAATATATTAAACAAACTTTGATTAAGTCTTTCATTTTTTCGATGAAAAATAAAAATATAATTCTGCAGATTTATTTTGCTCAAAAAATGCATAACCTCCAGTCAATCCATGTAAATTCCACTTTAAAAATAGAACCAGTCTGACTCAAGATTGGGACGCAGACAGACTTTCACCTCACACCTTTAATACGTGGTCTGAGCTGAGATGACATATTTTGTTAGAAAACCTGAAGTTATCTTGGCAATGTGATTTAAAAGGAGTTCTGAGATTTACATATTAACAAACCGAAACCAGCAAAACCATTCTAAAAGATGAAAGACTTAATCTAAGTTTGTTTAATATATTTCAGCCGCATGACCCCTGTAACCTTTTTGCTATAAATTCTGTGTCTTATAATCCTGTTCAAAACCACCTGATGAAGAAGCAGCACTTCAAAAGCTAGTGCTTCCAAATAAACCTGTTGGGCTATCACCTGGTGTTGTGTGATTTTTAACTGTTTTATTCATTAATCCATAGGATGTGGGCATTGCTGGCAAGGCCAGAATTTATGGTTCAGAGGTTGGTTGGCAACGAACCATATTGCTGTGGGTGTGGGGTCACATGTAGGCCAGACCAAGTAAGAATGGCAGATTTTCTTGCCTAAAGGACATTAGTGAGACAAATGGATTTTCAGGAGACAATTGTGAGACTCTTGCACACGTGCAAGCACATTGCGTATGAAAAATCATTAGCGGCCACGTGACTGCCATTAAACTAGCTTTTTATTAAAACTATGTTCAAATTCCACCATGTGCTGTGATTTCATTTGAACACACTTCTCTGGAATATTAACTTGGGGTTTAGGATTGTAAGTCTAGTGACATTATTTTTATGCTACCATTTCCTTAGGTGTGTTTTAAGGAAACATAAAACACCCTGTTCCTGAAAGATCATCTGCTTGTGAGCAACCATTAGTTCCTTGAGGTTCCAGCTCCTCTGTCATCACCACTGAAAATGTTCTTACAGTATTTTTGGATGTGGCTTGTAACCCTGAGCATGGAACCCTCACCTGAGCCTGGGGCATCTCACAAAGTGAACCCCTCCACCCAGCTGTAAGTCATGAATGGTCCCGCTATTCAAAATGTGTGAAGAATAACGTTCACAGCCCATCTTGTTCCTTCCTAGGAAGGACTTGTGAGGAAATCTTTGCTGTGTTAGCTGAGTGTACAATCCTGCAAACGCGGTGACAGATCTCTGTCATCTTACACAGAGACAGTTCTTTCCGTAATCATGAAGGCAATAGTGGCATTCCGCTTCTTTGCAAAGGGATTGTTTTTAATTACCAGAGGAGATAACTGTCAAAGAAGCCAAACTGCCTTTTCATAACTTGTATGAAAACAAATAATTGATGCCATGCTTACCAAAGAAACATCTGTATCATTTTGCCTGTGAAAAAGAGACACCAACCAGAGAGCTTTTACTGTCTGGCATGTTTCCCAATTGATGAAACCCATGTGCACATGAGCTCAAATGTGCACAATGAATAAATTGTTTTATTCCATTAACATTCAGCTGGTCTTAAAGCATAGAAACTTGAAGCATAATCAGAACAGGTATATTTGAAATTTAAAGAACGTGATGAGGTCATGACTGATAATGCCTGTTAAAAGCCTCAACACAGCAGCAAGGAGCAGATCCAATAAGGCCTTATGTTATCATGCACACCATAATAATACAGAACAATTAATCATGATTTGAAGATGCCGGTATTGGATTGGGGTGTACGAAGTTAAAAAAAATCACACAACACCAGGTTGTTGTCCAACAGGTTTATTTGGAAGCACCTAGCTTTCGAAGCTCTGGTTGTGAAGTATAAGATCATAGGACACAGAATTTATAGCAAAAGTTTCAGTGTGATGTAACTGAAATTTTATATTGAAAAAGACCTAGATTGTTTGTTAAGTCTCTCGTCTTTTAGGATGGGCATGTTGGTTTCAGTTCTTTCATATGTAAATCCCAGAACTTTCATAAAGTTACATTCTCAAGTGAACTTTAACAATTGGTGCCATGTCGGCCCAGATAATGCATTGAAGATGTGAAGTGCCCTGTGTGAGGCTGTCTGTGCCCCAATATTCAGACTGATTCTATTCTATTCTTAAAAAGGGATTTACAGAATCTTACATTGATTTATGCAGTTTTTGAACAAAGTAAAATGTAATTCTGCAAGTACAAATTCACTCCTCAAACTTAAATGTGTGTGTGTTTGTGTATGTGTGCATGTGGTGTATTTGTGTGTGGTGTAGTATGAGTGTCTGTGAGACAGTGTGTGCGTGAGTGTAAACGGTATAAGTCTGTGTTTGTGTGTCTAGGAGTGTGTGTGTGTGTGTGTGTGTGTGTACTGCACCTGTAGTGTGACGTGAACCCAAGGTCCCAGTTGACGCCATCCCCATGGGTACTGATCTTGGCTATCAGCCTCTGCTCAGCCACTTTGCCTGTCCCAAAGTCTGCCTTGGAGGACCATCATTCGAAAGTCCCAGCTCGAATGTCCCAGACCGCTGAAGTGCTCTCTGACTGGGAGGGAAAACTCCTGTCTGTTGATTGTTGTGCGGTGTCCATTCATCCATTGCTGTAGCCTCTGCTCAGTCTCACCAATGTACCATGCCTCAGGGCATCCTTGCATGCAGCGTATGAGATAGACAACATTGGCCGCGTCACATGAGTACCTGTCACGTACATAGGGGGAGGTGTCCCCACGTGTAATGGTGGTATCCATGTCGACACTCTGACACATTTTGCAGCGCCTACCATGACAGGGTTGTATGGAGTTGTCCTGAAAGCTGGGCAGCTTGCTACGAACAATGATCTGTTTGAGGTTTGGTGGTTGTTTAAAGGTGAGAAGTGGAGGCATGGGGAAGGTCTTGGCGAGGTGCTCATCCTCATTGATAATGTGTTGCAGGCTGCAAAGAACATGGCGTAGTTTTCGGCTCCTGGGATGTACTGGACAACGAAGGGTAGCAGAGGCTGATAGCCAAGTTCGGTACCCCATGGGGATGGCCTCAACCGGGACAGACAGACACGCACACACATTTTCTTGAAAAAGAGCAATAAAGACACACTAATATCACATTTTTAATGCAAAGCTTTATGAACAGAAACTGTTACATGCCAGCACAAATAATATTTGGTCAAAATGGGAATACTTGCATATGCCTTTAATGTAAACCCAGTAATGACATGTTAAAACAAAATCCCTTCACACTTTTATGTTAAAAAGTTATCTTCACACCTGGCTCTAGGCTGCCTGTTAACAGCTCTGCTGGGTACAGTTTGCTATTTATGACCTTAACACTTTGACTCTATAAAAATGCTTTCCTGTTGTGTAGCAAGCCATGCTTCAAACTTCTAACAATATTGTTATCATCATTGTAAAAGGTTGTTTTACAATGACTGTGTTTGAACATTCTACTTACATTCTTGGACACAGATTTAAATCATGCCCAGCCAAATTGAAACATGGCTCCTTAAAGTAATGGAGTGCAGTGTCCTTGGTGAGAGAGTTGCTGTAACTGTAGTTAAAATATGTGGCATTTTCAGCATTGATGTTATGCCCTAGCACCAGGGGAATTTCTTTTCTGATGAAATTTGGGTTGAATCAGTGTCCATAACTTGTGCACTCCTAAATGTCTTTACTGATTTGTCCTTGAGCTTCTTTCGTCTTTCTGTGTGATCTGTCTGCCAGGACACCACGAGCCTCATGTACCTATAATGACAACCGATGGCTGTTTCAAGTTTTCAGTGTTTACACTGCAATATTGCACTCTTAGTAAATTACCATGAGGTGCAGCAACTCCCAGGATCACTTGACTAAAACAAAAGTCAGAAGTTTGCAAAGTTAAAACATCTAGAAACAATATTTTATGGTTTCTCCACCATGGAAATCCATTCTGTTTCAGGGTCAGCTCCCCAGAAAATATTCAAATCCTCTTTCAAAACTTGTTGTCAAGGGATTGTTTTCATTCACAATGGGACCTGAGTATTGCTGGCTCAGCCAGTATTTATTGCCAGTCCCTAGTTTCCTTGAGAAGGTGCTGGTGAACTCTTGAACCACTGCAGTCCATGTGCTGCAGATACATCCACAATGATGTTTCAGAGGAATGTTCCAGATTTTGACCCAGTGAGACCAAAGGAGCAGCAATATATTTCTAGTTCAGTATGGTGAGTTTCAAAGGCAAGAATTGCTTTCCCTTTGATCACGCTGGTCTGCGTCATGATGGAGGAGAACTCTGTGTCATCAGTCAAGAAGGATGCAAAATCAGAACCCCTCTGCCACATCCACCCACAGAATCTGGAGGTAGCACATGAGTGGTAACTGGTAGCTGCTGTTGCAGTTTTAACACATTTGCTATTGGAGTGGTGATTATATAATTGCAGCAGCAGAAACCTGGTTAAAGTAAGGGAAGAATTGGATCCTTAATATTCCTGGCTGCAATTTATTAAAGAGAATATGGAAGGTAAAATGAATGGCGTGATTAACAACATTGATTGAAGATACAAAAATACAAAGGACATTTCAGTAAGGAAAAGGCCCTTCGGCCCACCAAGAGAGTGCCAACACATGATGCCTTTCTCAACTAAAAGCCTTTTGCATCTCTGTGGTCTGTATTCCCTGCCAATCCATGTATCTGTCATGACGCCTGTTAAACGTTGCTATTGTATCTGCCTCCACCACCTCCTCTGGCAGCATAGTCCAGGCACTTAGCCAAACTCCATGTAAAAAAAACATGCGCCACACATCTCTTTTAAACTTACCCCCCTTTTACCTTAAGTGTATGTCCCCTAGTAATTGACATTTCTACCCTGGGAGAAAGGCTCTGACTAATCATTCTGTACATGTCTCTTATAGTTTTGTAAACTTCTATTAGTGCGCCCTTCACCTCCAACGTTCAAGTGAAAACAAATCAAGTTTGTCCAAGCTCTGCTCATAGCTAATAGCCTCCAAACCAAGTAACATCTTGGTAAACCATTTCTCTACCTTTCCAAAGCCTGCGTATCCTTCTGGTAATGTGGTGACTAGAACTGTACGCAATATTCTACATGTGGCCTAAATGGAGTTATATACAGCGGCAACATGACTTGTCCATCTTTATACCCTATGCCCTGACAAATAAAGGCAACCATACTATATGCGTCTTGACCATTTTATCCTTAGTGCTGTCACTTTCAGGGAACTGTGGATCTGACACTACTAAGGGTTCTGACATTTACTGATAAAAATTGAGCAAGGAACATTGAATCTGAGAGCTCAAAGAAACAATCTTTTATGATTTGAATTAAGGAATAATGGAGGAGCTGTAATAGATTAGATTCTCAACAGTATGGAAACAGGCCCTTCGACCCAACAAGTCCACACTGCCCCTCCAAAGAGAAACCCAACCCCCTAACTAATGTACCTAACATTATGGGCAATTTAGCATGGCCAATTCACCTGACCTGCACATCTTTGGATTGTGGAAGGAAACCCTTGCAGACACAGGGAGAATGTGCAAACTCCACGCAGACAGGTGGGAATTGAACCCAGGATCCTGGTGCTGTGAGGCAGCAGTGCTAACCACTGAGCCACCGTGCCACCCAATGTTGATGGACATATGCTGTAGGTCACCAGATAGTAAAAGGACATGGAGTTCTATATCCTAATGCAGCTGACTTTGTGAACTGAAAAGGATTCTGTTCCATCAATGTATAAGTTCATCTGCGATCATTGGTACCACATGCCAGGTGCCCTGGGAGCTGCCATGATGTCCATGACTGTGGGAACTCTCAAGTTGTTGCTTTGTTTCAGGGGCCAGATGAATTCACAAGGTTGCTTGCTGGAAGACATGAGCTACCCTCCATGACCCTGGCTAATGGCTCTGTTACATACCCTCTGACCATAGATACAAGCAGCCCATTCTTCACCCAGTGTCATTGTGGATTCAACAATACACCTGCTGAAGAGGAGATTCTGTCATTTGGATCAGTCTTTGAGAGGGATGACGATGCTTGCAGATTGAATTTGTTGCATAGTCCGAGCACATTTTTCTCTAGACAATGGGAATAGCCAAAGAGGATCTGATGGACTCTGAAGAGCTGGGAAAGCAGCATCAGTCTTCTGAGAAGCAGAATGAGAACACTGGCATAAGAAACACCACCTTCAAAAGGCACCACACACCAGACAGGGCTTCATTGACTCACAGTTCCAATAGATGTGAGCTCGGTGCAGTGATCATTCATTGACTGTAAATATGTTGCTGTTTGAAAGGCAAGCAGTCCATGTCTGTTTCGAGAAGCAAATGTAGTTTTTTTTCTTTGTTTTTCCTTCACTTTTGCTGTCGCTGAATAAAATTGAATGTTTTCCACCAGGTGAAGGCTTTCTGGAATGTGATGGCCCCACATTGAACAATGCGAAGATGTTTTGCTACACTACGCACTTGGGAAAAATCTGCACCCCTTCTGGTCTTCTTATTTAAGGAAGTATACAACTGCATTGGAGGCAGCTCAGTGGAGGTTTACAAACTTGCTACTTGGGTGAACTTTTGAGGATGTGTTGGTCAGCCTGGGTTGTTTCCACTAGAGTATCAAAGAGTGAGGTGTGACTTGATTGAGTAGTCAGACCCTGAACAGTCTTGTTAAGGTGATGTGAAAGGGATGTTTCCTCTTGTCCATCAGTCCAGGACCAAGTAACACTGTTTTAAAATTAGGGGTTCCACTTTAGGAAATGGATGAGGAGATTTCTTTTCACTCAGATGGGCAGCATGATGGCTCAGTGGTTAGCACTGCTGCCCAACAGCACCAGGGACCCAGGTTTGATTCCAGACTTGCTTGACTGTCTGTTTGGAGTTTGCATGTTCTCCCTCTACCTGTGGTTTCCTCCCACAGTCCAAAGATGTACAGGTCAAGTGGATGGACCATGGGCAACACAAGGTTACACGGATAGAGTAGGGACGTGCATCTGGGTAGGATGCTGTTTGGCAGGTCAGCATAGATTCACCGTGCCGAATGGCCTGCTTCCACACTGTAGAGATTCTAAGAGATGATTGTGTTATTTTGGAAAGGAGTGAGAGCAGCAGTCATTGATTTTTTTAGGATGGAGGTGGATGGATTATTGATTGACAAAGGAAGTTAAGTTACTGATAGGAATGTGGAATTTTAAACACTAACAGATCAGCCATGATCTTATTGAATGGTGGAGGAACCTCGAGGGTATGAGGGATCTACCTCTCCTCCTCATTTCATGCATTCATTCGTTCAATCCTGTCTTTTTTGCCTTTGGAGGAAAATCTTCCCTCCCCCAACCCCAGACAGAGGTCTCCCTCCACAACACCTCGACTGACCCATCTGTAATCTCTGGACTGTTGGGTCTGTAGTCATTGGAGTCTAGAAGAATAAGAGGCAACCTTATTGAAACATGTAAGATTCTTAGAGGATTTGTCAGAGTAGGTGCAGAAAGGTTGTCTGCTCTTCTGGGAGAGTCTAAGAACAGAGGGAATAATCGCATGATGAGGCGTCGCACAGAGCTGAGGAATCTCTTCTCTCAGAGGGTGGTAAATCTGTGGTATTCTCTACCGCACAGCGCTGTCGAGGTTGGGTCGTTAAGTATTTTCAAAGCTGAGATAGACAGGTTTTTAATCCATAAGGGAGTTGGCAGTCATGGGGAAAAGGAAGGAACATTGAGTTCAAGGTTATCAGATCAGTCATGATCTCATTGAACAGCTGAGCAGATTTTATGGGCTGAATGGGCTGCTCCAGTCCTGTGTCTTATGGCCTTATGCTTGCACTTGATATGTAGGACTGACTATGATCCCATCCTTACACTGCAAGACTGTAGATCCCCCAGACTTTGGTAAGACCATGTAGCTGATTGACAGTGGCCAATCGCCTGTACTATAAACAGACAAGTCCATTCACTGACTGTGGCCGTACACTCTAACTGATTATTATCCCACTTCACCCCACTAAAGACTGTCCTGCTTTGATTTTCACAAATGGCTGTGCTTGAAACACATGTAGTTTGTTTTCAGTATCAACTAATAGGGAGGAGTGATGTTAGCATAGTGCAGTGCTACACAATAACATGTGCACACACTTTCCAGCTGTGTTCAGTGTTTCCCATCATCACTAGCTGCTTACTTGTCCCCCATTCTAAAAATGATGCAAATCACAAAGATTGGCAGCCTGTAACTGAGCACTAAAACCCCTGTTCACTAAGAGAGTAATGTAAAGTATACAGAGGCTGGCCATCTTTAAGTGAGTATTAAAATGAGTGAATGCACAGAGAGTGAGGGTAAAGGAAGAAAAATAGGAGCCATAAGATGCATCTCAGGCAGGTATGGCAGATTTGTATCTGTCCCTACACAGAAGTTATCTGTAACAAGCATTCAGGAGGTAGGTGTTCCTAAATCTCCAAAGTAAAGGGCTAAAGTTGTGTCCGAATTGGTTTGAGAGCAGGCATGTGGATGTAATGAAGCTGTGATTTTGTTGATGCCCTACTGAGTTTGCTGAAGGGTCCCAGTGGATGATAGCCATGGACCATTCAGAGAAATGTAGTGAAGAAGCAGTTTAATGATGGTCAGGACATGTGGTCAGTAAGTTGCATGCATCAGGTTATGGACTAGGCCAGACCACTCAAAACATTCTTTAGCAGGCAACCTAGACCATAACTTAGCAATTTGTTTCAATAAGTGAACAGTGTGAATTACCCGGAGTAAGCTAGCTAGGTTGACTACTAGGTTTTAAAACAGACAGAAATTTATTCACAAAATTACACACTAGAAACACAAAGAACAGAATAACGAACCCCTACAGAACTCAGTCTATTCAAACTAGACTTAATTAAGCTGTTCGGAATATACACAACAGTCCCAATAAGCAAATCTCCTTAAAGCACAGTAAAAAAAAAAGAATTTGATGCTTACAGGTTAAAGTTAGAAAGGTAGAAAGAGAGAGAGAGAGTTTCCAGCCAGCTTACTTTTGAACACCCAACTAGTTCTGGACTGAACTGCTCAGTGAGAGAGCTGACCACTCCCCTTTCATTATACAGGTCACTTCTAAAACATGACCACTTTGGCCTGCAGTCTCATCTGTTTACATATAAACAAAAGGCCTTTCAAAATCTTTTCATCTCTGTACCAAACCAGACTGATCGGAGCCCAGCCTGGTTTTTGACCCCTCTGACAAACAGCCAAGGACACAGTCTTCTTGAGAAAAGGAACAGCTTTTAGAAAAAAAGGGATCAGCTTTGTAACACATCCCCCTTAAGAAAAAACATCAATACCAAAAAAAAGGCTTCATTTTTAAAACCCTTCAAAAACCCGGTTAGTCATCTAAAACACACATATACACTGTACTAATTATAAACATGCAAACATGCGCAACCACATGCAAATTCAAGGAAAAATATCTGATGGGTTTTTGTATTCCTTCTTCATCAAACCCCTGTAGGTGCACCACACTGACACCCACATCACTGGCATCGATAGCCACCTTGAAAGGCTTCATGTAATCCAGTGTAGCTAATACTGGGGCAGTGGCTAACAGCTTTTAGCATGTCAAATGCCTTTTGACAGTCCGCCACTAAATGCATCCGTATCTCATTCAAGTCTCGATCACGCATTGGCAATTACATTTTCACGACCTGCCACCTGCACAATTGTCAAATTGAATAGCTGCAACAACATGCTCCATCTAAACAGTCTGGCATTTTTGTCCTTAAATTTTCCCACAAATGTCAATGTGCTGTGATCAGTGTATACAATTGTCTCAGATACATTGCTGGGAATATAAACACTGAAATTTTGTAAGGCCAGCACCGAGCTCTTTCTCCACCATTGAATATTTCTGTTGATGAACATTCAAGTTCCTGGAAAAATATCTGATGGGTTTTTGTATTCCTTCTTCATCAAACCCCTGTAGGAGCACCACACTGACACCCACATCACTGACATCGATAGCCACCTTGAAAGGCTTCATGTAATCCAGTGTAGCTAATACTGGGGCAGTGGCTAACAGCTTTTAGCATGTCAAATGCCTTTTGACAGTCTGCTGTCCACTGAAACTTCTTGCCCTTTTTTTAACAATTCAGTGAGTGGAGCAGCCACACTGCTAAAGTTCAGCACAAACTTTCGGTAAAATCCACTCAATTCCAGGGACCGTAGTACTGCATTTTTCATCGATGGTGTAGGAAATTCCCCAATCACTTTTGTTTTCGCATCCCGTGGGGCCATTTGTCCATGTCCAATAACATGGTTCAGAAAGGTAACTTGGGCTTTGGAAAAATCACTTTTAGCCCGGTTTACCACCAAGCTTGCCTTCCGAAGTCGATCAACCAAGTCCGAGAAATGCTGTAAATGTTTCTTACATGAGTGACTAAAAATCACCAAGTCATCAACATACACCACAGAGTCGGGCAATCCAACAATGACCTTATTAGTCAGTCTCTGAAAAGTGGCTGGAGCGTTTTTCATACCAAATCACGAGACTTTAAACTGATATAGTCCATTTGGTGTTACAAAAGCCAAAATTGCCTTTGCTCTCTCTGACAGAGGTACTTGCCAGTAGCCTCTGAGCAAGTCCAACTTCAAAATGTAAGTTGCTTGTCCCACTTTTTTGACACAGTCCTCCAACCGTTGGATTGGATATGCATCAGTCTTTGTAACAGCGTTGACTTTGCAATAGTCCACACATAACCGTTGGGTACCAACTGGCTTTGGCACCATGACTATGGGTGAGCTCCAGTCACTGTAACTCACTTCGATTATGCCATCTTCGAGCATGCACACTATCTCCTTCTGAACCTGTGCCAACCTTAAAGGGTTATGCCTATAAGGATGTTGCTTAATTGGAACAACATCTACATCATGCACAATTAGGTTAGTACTTCCCAGTTTATTTCCACATATGACAGTAATAACTCTTTCAGGTCATTTCAATTTTCTTGTGGAAGGTAACTCAATAATTTATCCCAATTTTTGACAACTTCCTCATTGTCCAATTTGATTTGAGGAATGTCCAATTCAGAATCCTCTGAACTTGGTTCTTCCTTCTGTGCTGTAATCATTAACACCTTCGCCTCTTGCTTTCCTTCCCTGTCAAAATACCTTTTGAGCATATTTGCATGACACACTCTGAGATTTCATTCAGTTTGGAGTCCTTATCAAGTTGTTCACCTCACTCAATTTCCTCTCGATTTGATACGGTCCATTAAACATTGCTTTTAAAGGCTCACCTGTTACTGAAAGTAACACTAATGCCTTATCCCTAATTGCAAAATTGCAAATTTGTGATTTCTTATCCGCTTCCTGTTTCATTTAATGCTGTGATACTTTTAAATGCTGTCTAGCCAACTCTCCAGCTCTATTTAATCATTCTCTAAAATGTGACACACAGTCCAAATGGGTGGTCTCTAAATTCTGACTTATTAATTTCTTTTTCATCAATTTTAATGGTCCTCTTACATCATGCCCAAACATTAAATCAAATGGACTGAATTTGGTCGATTCACTTGGTACATCTCTGATCGCAAAAAGTACAAATGGAACTCTCTTATCCCAATCATCTGGGTGATCCTGACCATAGGCCCTCAACATGGTATTAAATGTTTGATGCCATCTCTGTAGTGCTCCCTGCGATTCGGGATGGTACGCAGTAGATTTGAATTGCTTAATTCGCAAGTTATCCATAACCTCCTTGAATAGTTTGGATGTGAAGTTTGATCCTTGATCTAACTGGATCTCTATTGGCAGTCCATATCTAGTAAAAAATTAATTTTTCTACAGCCCTTTTAGTTGTGATGTTGCATAATGGGATTGCC
>NC_057736.1:25319453-25355892 GCF_004010195.1 Chiloscyllium plagiosum
CAATCAAGACTCTTGTGAAAGGTTCTTCAAATGGAGGAATAGGTATTAAAGGTGCAGGTTTCATTACTGCCTGTGGCTTTCCGATTAGCTGACACGTATGACACATCTGGCAAAATTCAACTACGTCCTTGTGTAGTCCAGGCCAGTGAAAATGTCTTTGTATTTTAGCCTGTGTTTTCCTTACCCCTAAATGACCTCCCAGTGGTAGCTCATGCGCCACTTGCAGCACCTCCTTTCTATACCCTACTGGCAAAACAATTTTATGAATCTCTGCCCATTTCTCATCTGCTTGAATGTGTGATGGTCTCCATTTCCTCATTAAGACATTGTTTGTTGAGTAATAGCACACAGGAATGCATTCACTCTCCTCTCTAAATGCCTTTTGATACAACTGTTTTAAGTTCTCATCTTTCTGCTGTAACTCGATCAGCTTAACAGAGCTAAAAATACTTCCATGTTTACCAATTTGCTCCTTCTCTGCTCCACTTATCTGATCAAAAAGGTCTTGGATAAAGCTATGCCAGCTTCCTTATCTGGCCTTTTGATCTCTCTTGCTTCGACCTGTGCCTCTGTGATCTTGTGACCACACAATCAGGGAATATTCCTGGATAAACATTCTCCTTGTCTTCAGTTGCCTGTGTCTCCACTGGCTGTTCAACTAGAATAGGCAGCACGCCTCCCGGTGAATCAGCTATATCATTTGCAAGGACAAATTGTATTCCTGGAGCTGGGGGTTTGTCCAGTACTCGTTCCACAAATTCTCCACTCTTCTCTAAACTCTCTAGCCTCACTTTACATAATTGAGCACATAATTCACCATGAATTCCTGTTACCAGTACCTTCTCTGGCAATAGACCCTCAGGAGTACATATCTCCTCATCATTCAGTATTACAGACTGAGAGGATCCTGTGTCCCTTAATATTGTAACCTCTTTACCTACTGCTTCTGGCCTATGTGAATAAACTTTACCCTTGCATATATATTCTTTAAGCAGATCTGGCACTTCCTCCTGAAACAGCCTCTGATCATCGTGTACACTCTGAGGCAGTTGTCTGACTTCCCTTGTGCATTTTGTTACTAGTCCAACAAAACTTCCAGGCTTGTCTGGCTTTTCTACATCTTGCTTTCTCCTAGCCCACTAACACTGTGATTTTGAGTGGCCCACTTTATTACAATGAAAACACCAGAGTTTTTTAAACTTCTTCGTCCCTCTCAAGGATTTCCTTTTTCACCTGTGGTAAGTTCTCCTTATGATCTTCACTGACATCTACCTTTCCCTTTCCATGTGAGGATTTCTCTTTGCCCCAATTTCTATCCCTCATGGACTGAAATTGATTCTGGAAGCCAAACCGGGTTTTATGGACCAGCTCATAATCATCAGCCACTTCAGCTGCTAACCTTGCTGTTTTAACTCTCTGCTCTTCCACATGAGTTCACATTACTTCAGGCAATTAATTTTTGAATTCCTCCAAAAAACGGATTTCCAGAATCTTACATGAGTCTGAACATTGTGGCACAGACAGCCTCACAGAAGGCATCTCATGCCTTCAATGCATTATCTGGACTGACATGACACCAATTGTTAAAGTTCACTTAAAAATTTAACTTTAAAAAAGTTTTGTGATTTAGTTATGAAAGAACTGAAACTAACCTATTCATTCGAAAAGTTGAGAGACTTAACAAACAACCCAGGTCTTTTTCAATATATAATTTCAGTTACATCACACTGTAAACATTTGCTATAAATTCCGTGTCTTACAATCATATACTCACAACCACCTAATGAAGGAGCAGCGCTCCGAAAGTTAGTGCTTCCAAATAAACCAGTTGGACTATAACTTGGTGTTGTGTGATTTTTAATTTTGTACATTCCAGTCCAACACCGGCATCTCCAAATCATGTCCAAAATAATTACTTCTCTAAGGGCATCATAGGTTTGCTTGATTTTTAAAGCTCTTATCCATCTATCAAAATTACTCTGTTTGATCCTTTCAAACTCAATTTAAATTTGACCTGGGTCCCTCTTTAGAATCCTGAAACGTTGTCTATGGGCTTCTGGTACAAGCGCATATGCACTTAAAATGGCTTTTTTCAATCTCCTCATACTCCCCAGATATCTCCTCTGATAGTGTTGCAAATACCTCACTAGCCCTACCTACAAGTTTTGTTTGGATCAACAAAACCCACATTGCCACTGACCACTGCAATTGTTTAGCCACCTTTTCAAATGAAATGAAAAAGGCTTCCACATTCTTCTCACCAAATTTAGGCAATGCTTGAATATACTTAAACAATTTCTCACTGGGCTTCTGACTACCAGGGGCTTGCTCATCCTCTCTCTTTTCCTCACTAAGTCTACCCCTGCCTTTATCTCCAGGCTTTGAAGCTGACACTCTTTTAATTGTCAGTTTTTGAACTTCAAAAGCTCTTTCTTTTTCTTTCTCTGCTCTCTCTTTTTCCCTCTTTTCTGCTGCTCTCTCTTTTTCCCTCTATTCTGCTTTTAATCATAACACAAACTGTTTCATTTCTGTTGCCGTTTCCTTATTTCTCGCCTCTAACTCAAGCTGCTTCACTTGCAATTGAATTCTTGCCATCTCTATAGATTCTGATGGTTTCTCTAGCAAGTTTAAATGCTGAGCTACTGCTGTAATTATCTCTCATTTCCTCACAGAAGGAGGCAGATCCAATCCCAGTTGGTCTGCTAATTCCTGCAGCTTGGTCTTATTCACCTTTGCAAACATTCCAAAGTCGCCGCATCCACATCTAGAAAACGTTTGGCGACTGAAATAGCCATTACTATCTCAACCGAACCACCATCCGAAATAAAGACACTAGCTCCTACCACTCAATGTTTAAAATCCTGCAAAGAGCCCCAGTCTGTTATGGACTAGGCCAGACCACACAAAACATTCTTGAGCAGGCAACCCAGACCATAACTTTGCAATTTGTTTCGGTGAGTATACAGTGTGAATTACCCGGAGTAAGCTAGCTAGGTTGACTACTAAGTTTTAAAACAGACAGAAATTTATTCACAAAATTACTCAATGAAACACAAAGAACAAAATAAAGAACTCCTACGGAACTCAGTTTATCCAAGCTAGACTTAATTATGCTGTTCGGAATATACACAACAGTCCCAATAAGCAAACCTCCTTAAAACACAGTAAAAAAAGGATCTGATGCTTACAGGTTGAAGTCAGACGGGCAGAAAAAGAGAGAGTTTCCACACAGCTCACTGTTGAACGCTCAACTAGTTCTAGACAGAACTGCTTAGCTAGAGAGCTGACCACTCCCCTTTAATTATACAGGTCACTTTTAAACATGACCACTTTGGCCTGAAGTCTCATCTGTTTACATATAAACAAAAGGCCTTTCAAAATTCTTTTTATCCCTGTACCAAACCAAACTGATGACACCTCTGAGAAAAAAACAAGGACACAGTATCTTGAGAAAAGGATCAGTTTTTAGAAAAAAAGGGACCAGTTTTGTGACAGTGGACGTGAGGAGAATTGGAAATGTTGTATAAATAAACTGGAGTTTGAATGAGATGCAAAATGACAAGATTTTGATTTCACCATTTATAGCTTGATGGGAAAACTGGAAAAGGTTTTCTCAACATCAACATTCTTACTCTATCTTCCCACCTTTCTTGCCATTGCTCACATCACAGCCATGAGGTAAATATTATGCCCACAATGTATTTACCAGAAGTCTCAGTGCTTTTTTTACCTCGCGTGGTTGAGTATATGCTCACAATAGCTGTGTTTACATTTGCTGTTCGTATACATATGAGTTGTTTTTATCACTTCTTCCTCTCCCTGTTAATTTTCCCCTTTCATTAATGTGCAGTTGAATCGTGGGGAAGGACAATATGAAAGAAGGTAACTGTAGGGTGCATCTCATTCCCATACGGGGGAACCAGTTGAGCTGAATTGGCAAGAATTATCATGTCTTGCCTCCAATATCATTGGTAAAGAGAGTGAAAATTGGAGCATTTAAGTTAATATGTACGTGTTGTGTGCACTGGGTGTATGAGTTGCTGGGTAGCCCACATGTCTTTTTTGCAGATGGTAGAAATCTGACTGCATCAATGCATGTCTACTGCAGTCCTCCTATACAATCGTTTCATGGAATCCACGCGTGGAAATACATTTTGCAGGAATCAATTCTTTTTTAAAAAACAAATGCATATTAACATTTTGAAAATGTTTAGTGAATGCTGCATAAGTCTTGCAACTGATTTATTAAAACAAACTGTTTATCACTGAGAAGTATAGCATGTTGTGTAATAATCTGAGGCATGTGGTGACTGGTGTTTGGAAAGCTGTAAGCAGAGAATATTTTAATGGAATTACTAACCAGCCCTTAGGACTACAGGAGAATTCTTACGTTCTTGCAAAATATTACATGGTTAGCATTTTTTAAGCTATTGACAGAATATCATTAACCTTCCGAATGCTGAAGGGGGTTTCTTCTGTCCTTAATACACTATTCCCTGTGTGTATGTGTGATTGATAATTTCTCTGCTTACTGGGTGAAAATTCAAGGTGGTTACCATAGTATTTTTTGCCTGATACTCAAGAGCAAGTGTGCTCACATTTTTTTCCTCCTCAAAGCTCTTGCAAAATTAAAAACAAACTTACATTGATACAGCATTTTTCATGACCACCAGAAATCCCAATTAATTACATGCTATTTTTTTTGAAGTATCATTAATGTTTGGGGTAGGCGATGGCCTAGTTGTATTATTGCTCAATTATTACTGTGGGAACGCTTAATATTCTGGGGACATGGGCTCAAATCCTACCATGGCGATGGTGGAATTTGAATTCAATAAATATCTGGAATTAGGACTCTCATGATGACCAACAATCCATTGTTGATTGTCAGGGAAAACACCCATCTGGTTCACTAACCTCCTTTAGTGAAGGAAACTTATCTGATCTGGCCTATACCTGACTCAAGACCCACAGCAATGTGATTGACTCCTACTCTCTGGGCAATTAGTGATAGGTAATAAATGCTAGCCCAGTCCGTGACACCCACATCCCATAAATGAATAAAAAAACACAAGGCTGCCATTTTGCACATAAACTTTCATAAGCATCAATATATTAATGCACCGATAATTTGTCTTTGTTATGTTGATTCAGGAATAAATAGCAAGCAGGATATTGAGACAATACCCCTCCTCTTCATTGAAATAATGAGATTTTACACTCACATAATAAGTTGAGTGGGGCCTTGTTTGACATCTCATCTGAAAGACAGCATTTATGACCCTGCAGTGCTCCAGTGTAATGTTAGGCTTGATTTTTGTGCTCGGACCCTGGACTGGGACCTAAATCCTGAAACCTATGGCTCAGAAGACAGAGTGTCATCAACTGAACCATAGCTGACAGATAATAAACACAATGGGGACAATATTCCAATTTTATATTTCAATTGTGCACAGGACATAGAGGAAAATGTGTGTTGATGAGGTCATGGTGCCTGCCCGATTTTTCTTGGCAGATTTCATAAGGGAATAGTTATGACCAAGATGAAAAGGGGAAAACTTGCTCCAATCTTTTGTGGTAATATTAACTTTTTCTATCAATCTCTTTAACTTCATTATATCTGCAGCTTTCAAGGACTGAAGTGATTCACACAATCAAAATACATCATCACAAAATATGACCCTGATGGCTTGCTGCGTGCCTGCACTGGTTGATGTGCTATTGAGTTATTGTTATGATCCCAGCTGATGGTAATACTGGACAAATCAGATTCCAAGAGTGAAACCTGGCGTGATAGATCATAAATTTTACTTTCATGATTTGCTTAACATGGTGGTCAGTGACTGAAGTTTATTATGCAAAAGAAAAGATCAGCCAATGTATACATATATATTTTTATTACAGTTTCCGTGAATTTTAACATAAAGTAAGATTAAACTTTTGCTTTCCTGGCAATATCCTTTGCAGATACTCAACCCCAGTGAAATGTCATTCCTATCTTCACTTCTTATTCAACTGACAAGGTTGCAACTGTTTCCTTTTGACAACTTTGTGCACATTTGCCAGATGTAATTCATTCCATTGCTGTCTCTCCTGAAATACAGACAGATCAACTCATTAACTTTTCATAGCTTTTCCAGCCTGGTGGACTTGAACTGCTAAAACAGCTTAAGGCTACTTCCCAGTTATATTGGCCTGGAGGCTCTGTTGGTCTGGATCTCTTCTTCTAAACTATAACTGTTTGCTGCTCCTGGCACCACCCTCACCCCCCATCCTCTTGTTGTAAAATCTCAAAGCAATAATAGGTAGCAATTATCTCACCAGGTAAATTGTTGAGTCATTTACCGCAAGTCACTTGATTTCCTGAAAGGCTTCCTTTAGCTGATTGCTTCAAATTATTTTTTGACCCTTTATTTTAGAAAAAGATCAGACTTTTGCAGCACAACAAACCAAAAACAGATTTATCTTTACCCTAGGATCCAAGCTCTCAAATAATAATACTATAAATCTGTATCACCAAGGCATAGACCAGGTACAACCCCCAGTGTTGAGTTAGATGATCCGCTCTGAGAAGTGTAAGCAGCTGTTCTAAAGAAGAAAGACATCAGCCATCGTTCTGTAATGTGATTGCTGGATAATGTAGCTAACTGTTGAGGATATGCTGTTGTGATGATTGCAAGAGAGTTCAATACCCCATCAATTGGCACTTCCCTAATCACTACAATACATAACATATTAGTCAAGGTGCTTGAGTGCCCATGGAATCATGGCCTGGGGGCGAGCAACATATAATTAGAGGAGAAAGTGCGAAATTTGCCCCTCACAGCAATATCCAAACACTGCCAGAATTCAACCATGATAGCTACATTGCAGTGCACTCCCTAACATACTTGCACGTCTCTTGCAGGATAAGATGACATTTATCCTCTGGCAGCAGCACCTAACCAGGGGAGGTAGGCGGGTCTCACTTGAATAACCATAGCTGAAACTATGATCACCAGTGAGGCTGAAGCAACTGAAGAGGATGTTTTTCTCAAACCTAAAACTAATCTCACATACCACTTCCTCCACAACCTTCTGATTTCCAAGCTGTAGATGATGTAAGTATACACTCCTGGCTTTACACTCATCCCCTCACCACGAGCTGACCCTTGTGCTTTGTCCTTTCCTTTCAGAGACCCAAGCCCCCCAGTGAGTTGGTCAGTGCTGACACTAAGAGCTTAAAAGCAGGAAGACAGTGATGATGAAAACACACTGTTAATCCATCTCACACTCACCAGTTTAGCAACTTGTGATGAATGGTCACTGAAATGAAGATACAACAAGAACAATTTCAAATTTATGTAACATCTTTAAAGGAATAAAACATCTCATGATATCGGGCTGAATCTTACTCTTTTTAAGGTTAAATGTCAGTTTCATTGAATTTCATGTAGAGTTTCTCTCCAGTGAAATCTCTTATATTTCACTAACTACCCACCATTTCTGCATCAACTTGCCACTGCTGGTGTCAGATCCATCTTTAAAAGGTTTTTGTGCACCCAGGAAACAGCTGTTAGCCCAGAGGTGCCCTGCACAGTTCCTGACGTTTGGCTAGACATGCAGGAGGCTGGAAGAACACAGCAAGCCAGGCAGCATCAGGAGGTGGAGAAGTCAGCGTTTCGGGTGTAACCCTTCTTCAAGACTAGGGGTGGGTGTAAAAGGAGCTGCAGAGAAAGGGGGTGTGACAGGGGTGGGGGAGGGGGAAGCAGGGTGGTGAGGTAGGGACAGGTGAACCCAAGTAGACGGTATGACCTGTTTGGTCGATGGGAGAAATGAATCCGGTTGGTGGCTAGAAAGAAGAGTCGATCGGAAGAATGGAAGGAAAGTGATTTGGAGATTTGGCGGCAACAGACTGGATGGGTCTGTTGGAGAGGAAGAAGCTGATGGCCTGAAGGCTACCCTTGTGAGGTATGGATGTGTATAAGGATTGCACGGCCATAGTGAAGAGAAAGTGCTGGGGGCCAGGGAACTGAAAGTTACTAAAGAGATGTGGTTGGTGTTATGGATATAGGTGGGAAGTGTGTGAACCAAGGGGGAGAAGATGGAGTTGAGATAGGATGAGATGAGTTTGGTGCGGCAGGAGCATGCAGAAATGATGGGTTGGTCAGGGTAGTTAGGCTTGTGGTTGTTGGGGAACAGGTAGAACCGGCCAGTGCAAGGCAGGGGGCTATAAGATTGGAGTCGGTGGAAGGGAGGTCCCCCGAGCCAATAAGGGCACGGATAGTGTGAGTGATTTTGGCCTGATGGGCTAAGGTGTGGGCAAAGGGGAGGCAGGACGTGATGTCTCGCTATCTATAGGAATGCCCAGATTGGTAGGAAGAAGGTTAATGACTTCTGAATTACCTCCACTCGGCTCGCTTAAGTGCCACCATCTTCCATCTACTACCTCACACTCACTTTATCTCTGCAAATGCATCCAATTCCGACCAGGACTCATGCTCTACCACTCTTACTATTGTCTGCAACATCTTCACTTACCCCTGCCATCCACCTTAACCCTGACACCACTAAACCTGTATACCCTTTATGCTGCCTACTCCCTCTCTTGGACACCTCTCTATCTGTGCCAAACATACCAGTGGTACCAATCACTTTCATCTCTCATTATCCCAGGAGGAAAACAGTGATCAACAAGATAGATTATGGACTGCTCAATCTTTGGCTTCTCACTCTTTATGTGGACAGCATCCAGACTCTGACTGCTCTGAGCAGCTGACGGACCGGGTCCAAGTCCCTGAACTGGAATTGGAGGTTACTCTTGAGTTCCTGTGCCAGGAGCCACTGACTAAAGGCTGCCTCGCTTGATTTGCCTGAGGACTGCTGAAAGCCTCCTGCCTTTGTGTCTGTGTGTAGTGCAGCAGTACCGTGAGCTTCGTATCACTCTCTGAGGGGGCAAGATGCAAAAAAACAAGGTATGGTAAAGCATGAATGCTGTGAGCATCTAGCTGGGCCTACAGTAAGTGAGAACCAAGAGAGAAAGTAAACAAACTGGAGATGCAACCTGGTCCAATCCATGAACTAGTGCCCTTGCTACAATACTTCCATAGTATTTGCTGTTGTGTCCCACAGTGTAGAAGTGTACTGTGAGTTGATTGAGATGTTCATGAAGGTTCTTAAAGGCTGGTACATTTTGGACGCCAGTATCCAAGGATGTGGTGTGTGTGTGGCCAGTGCAATGAAAGATACGCTAGAATGTTGGCGTCTGGTCTCCAACATGGAGGTCCTTTGGAACAAGCAGTGAGCTGAAGTTGCCAAGTACCTGCTCTGACTTTCATGTCGAGAATTCTCAACATTGGCTAATTTGTGGTGGGTAGTAGATAGGGAGTATTACATTTCTGCGGAATCTCCTGATTACTCATCAGCTGCTAATTCAATGTAGTTTTAATTTTCTTGGTGTTACTTTTCAAAATGAAAATTCTTGAGTATATCTCCTTTGTTTGATGTTAAGGTTTTATTATTAAAATTTACAAAAATTATTTTTGTTGAAAATAGACTGAAGACATGATGGACACCACAGGCACAATTATGGAAACTACTGTGGAAACAATAGAAGGATAGAGAACACTTTCAATTCCAACATATTCCTTCCCCAGTCTTCAAACACATCAAATAATCAATTCTCTTTCTCTCCTCTTTCTGTCTTAGCAATTAACACTCAGATTCCACTTTGACTTAGACTTTGCAGACATAAATAAACAGATTGTTCAATAATGGGACTTGCAGAGTCAGTGAACATAAGTGACTCAGGAGGTCACCTTCCAGTTGGCATTTGTTACTCCCAGACTATGTGCTATGTCCCTGAATTAATGGCAATTCCATATGGTATACCCCAAATTGTTCAGCTCCTGGATGAAGAAGAATGAAGTGGCTCCCTTTCTTTGTTCACTCACCGTCTTGGGTACAATAAGATTAATTTAAAAAAGATTGTGGAGACCTTCCTTACAGACCCAAATTAACTTATGCTTTAAAAGGAGCCAATGTGACTAGACTCTCTTGAATGATCAAAAAGTGGGTTTATTAATGACTAAACACAAAAAGAATCAGCACTACAGCACAACATGCACTTAGATCTGAAATAAGAGGCAAGTCCCAAACTGTAATAGTTGATGTAAACAGAAGTATACAGACCAGTCTCTGAAGTGATTGTGAAAAGTAGATAGTTGAACATTACAGCTGCTGCAATGTTACGAGTGGCATTGGTGCTGGTAGTCAAATATTGATTTTTGTTATGGCTGGTTTTGTGAGATGTTTGAAGTCCTTTTGCCCTGATCCCTCTTTAACCTTCAGAACACACTAACCCTCGAGCCCATGTGGGTATATACACAAGTGTTCAGTCCCACTAGTGCACTTCAGGAGAGTTGAAACCAACTTTTTAACTCCTGCCCTTGGGTATTCTTCAAAGAGAAACACACAAAATGTGTCTGCAGTTTTAGGACATAATCCAGAGGGAGTGACTAAGTATTGAGCAGGGGTTTGTTAGCTCTGTGTTATCTTTGTAGTCAGAAGAAACCAGTTTACTCAGTCCATATTTCACACCCTCAGCTATCTTGTTTCTGCAGCGTCCTCTTTAAAACGCTGTTTGGAAATAAGGGCAAAAAAACCACTCTGAGTAGTTTGGGTTTCGATCCACCATCTGTACACTTTCCTTGATGGATTAATGAAATTTGATCCATTTTCATGTCATTACTGAAGGCGATAAAGAGTTGAATTGTAGAAGAACAGACAGACACATGCTAATGAGGAGCTGATGACTCTCCTCTGACAGCTTTTCAAGTAAATTTGGATAGTGTACACTGGCAAAGATGCGTGGCACCATCAAAACAAAATTCCAACCTCAATTCATCTAATTTTTGGGTATAGACTAATGGGTATGAATGATTAGGAGCAGGAAAGATGCTTATTCTTTTCCTTTCACACCCCAGAGACTTTGGATGAAATTCTATTGGATTACTGAGGTTCTCACCCACCAGTTGCTTGAAGATGAGGACAAGATGCCTTGTGTTTTCCTTATGGTGAAGAAAACTGCATCTTGGCTTCTTTGCCAGTTTGACCAATATCTTAAGTAGGAAATCACAAATGGGAACAGGTGTCCTACCATGGTACACCCATAGCAAAGACTTTCTTCTTTTATTAATCTTTACCATCTTTGGATTATCTCTTTGCATTATTTTTGTCTCATGGGAGAGTAGTCCGTTAGCATGGAGTTCGCAGTAAACAGCTTTGCATGTATTGTAATAAATAATATTCAAACGCATCGGAATTGATGACATTATGAAGTGCAAAACCATTTTCAGGCAAAATGAAACCAGCATTTCCTAATTATCTTCCAACTCTTAGCGCAAATTGTTGGGCAATTCATATAATGAAGAGAAAAGATTAAGCTCTGTCATATTTTTGCTCTTCGAGGCAGATCAATATATTGAAATAAATGATCCTCCAAATAGTTCTGAATAAATCTCAAGCATTCGATCATATGTCTGAAAATTCATGAAAGTTATTGATAGGTTTGTGGAACATAAATGTAGACTCCCCCAGAATCACATACAATCAAACTGACCAAGGGTCTTACCTTAGAAGAGTTAGGGAAGAACTGTACAAAATAAAGAAGAATGCATTGCTAGCCAAGACTGTATGGAATATATAGTATCATCTGTTATATGGAACATACAGAACACTGTCAATACACATTAAAGTATAAAACTATCAGAGAGTTACATTGAATAGATGTTTAACACAGTTTGGACCATCAGGGTTACATCAGGCCTGTTTCCAAGCAATCTCCCCAACTCCATAGATTAAATACAATGCTCTTCACCATTAATTTTAATAACAAAGATACAGTTTTTAAAAATTAGCATTTGGAGAAAATAATTTTACATGGCAAACAAGAACTATGCTAAGCTTGTCACGAAAATCATGATGAATCAAAGTTAGCCAAGAACTGCATAAAATACATTAATATTAAAATATACCGAGAGTAGCAACAAACAGAGAACTGCCAGGATGTGTCATATATGGCAATCCAAATGTAGCTTTGAAGGTGGACAGCAAAAGATACTCAAGTTTTGTTCATAGAATCATCTACATTCCTTCATCGTTTTGTGAGCATGGATTATTTAAGTTAATTTGACGCCACTGCAACATGTTTGGCTAAAAAGATCCCAGAGCAAATGTTTAAGCCGCAGGTACGGTAAAAACCTCCTTAACCAAAGTCACAAATGGCACTTTCTGCAGTAATACCTCTGCTGTTTTTCAGCTCAGTGGCACCACCTCTCAAATAGAATATCCACTGGCGGATATTCTTTTCTCATCTGTGTCCTGTCACTTTGGGTGTCTCCTAACTATCTTTCCTTAGTAATTATGTCATTTGCAGATATGGGGTTAGCTTCCAGTAGACACTGATGATAATACTTGATCACCTGCTTTCATGGCTCTATAGGGTATACGATGGCTTAGTGGTATAACTGCTACTAATCAGGGACCCAGTCAACATTCTGGAGAGCTGGGTTCAAATCCTGTCATGGCAGATTATGGAATTTGAACTCAATAACAGAAATCTGGAGTTCAGAGTCTAATGATGGCCATGAATTGAATGTTGGAAAAGCTCATCTGGTTCACTAATGTCCTTTAGAGAAGACAACTGCCATCCTTACCTGTTCTGGCCTACATGTGACTCCAGAACCATAGCAATGTGGCTGACTCTTACCTTCCCTCTAGTCAATAAATGCTGTGTAGCCAGCAATGCTGTCATTCTGTGAATCAATAAAGAGAAAACAATACTACCAGACAGCTTGTTTGACATCCAAAATAAACACAGAGAATTCTGAAGAAATGCAGCATGTCTAGAAATATCTGTGGAGAGAGAAACAGCATTAACATTTCACAGCTGGTATGTCTTCTACTTGAAGCCCACTTCCTGCCGTTGCTTTCCACTCTGCAACCAGACCAAAGAAACCCTTCCCTTTCACTTACATTTTTCCTGAGTCCTCCATGATTCAAGGACACCAGGGAGTATTCTTTCAGCCATTGCAGTGCTTCTGATTGCAGGGTCTGCCAATCTTTGATGGGATAAACCCTCTCACTGGAAAGTATTTATTGCCCCAAGGACTCAGTCTAAGAAAGAGCCACTGGTGGCCTTCCAGTGACATGTGGTTAAATGGGCCTTCCCTGGAAAAGGCAAAGTGAGTTTCTCACTGGCTCTTCATCTGGCTGACAAAACACCCGACCCCTCAACAAAATTCTACCCAAATTGATTCTAAAATTGGCATATACTTAATCCTGAAATGAACTTCCAATCCTCATCCCACCTTGCCAAAGTGGAGTGTCTGTTCTATAATAGTCCTGTAAACATTCCAGAATCACATTGCATTTTCACGTATGCTTAAGCTGATGGTTTCTGGTATAACCTGACTTCCGGGCAGATCACCAAGATAAGCCTCAATTCAAAACAACCACAATGCAGGATGATTTGGATTAGCGTTTAGTACACATTCATACTGAAGAAACTTTGATTGATTGTCAGCATAGTGCTAACCAAACGATGCACGGGAAAGGCCAAGAAGACTGTTATGGCATAAAGACAGCATAATGATAGGCATTGGATTGTAGCCTGCATTAGTGTTGATGACAATAAACAAGAAAAAGAATTTAATAATATGCTATGTCCCATGAACCCTATGTAGTAACAACTGCAGAGTCTTCCAACAGTATGGAAGGCTTTCTATAAGTAAGCTCTGTTCAAATCCAACCTGTCTTTCTTCTTTGTGACTAATATATCTTGTCATTGGAACAGTCCGTGGTTCAGAATATTCTGCAGAGTTAAGCAATAAGTAAAACACAGTGGAGAAAAATGCAGTCTAGCAAGATAGAACTGAGAAGAGGAATGATTGAAATGGAAATAGATGACAGAAATGGCTCATTTTTTATTTTAATTTCCCTTTTGCATTTTTGATGCCATACCAAATCACATTTACTACTACCTTCATCTTAAAGCAAGCCAATGTTGAGCAGATTTGATTAATTTACTACATTTCTTTTTCTCTCTCTTAAATGTAGAATTAGTTTGCTCAGTCTAAGTGGTGATAGACAGACTGCAGAAACTTGACTCGTAAGTTGAGAGTACTGTAGAGTACAACATGTGTCAAGATTAAATTTTGATTGTTACTGTTCTTGCAAGATGCACAGGAAGAGGTTCCTTTTATAATTTTTATTTGTTCATGTGATGTGGGCTTGGTTGGCAAAATTAGTATTTATTGTCTATCCCCATTTGCCCTTATGGTGGTGGTGAACTGCTACACTTTGTGAGAGACAGGTGCACTCAGAGTGTTGTGAGGGAAGCAGTCAAGGATTTCGATCCTGTAATGACAAAGGAGCAATTCTCGTTTTCCATCTTAGAATGATGTGTAATGAGGAAGGAAATGTATGAGTGATGGTGATCCCGCTGCAGGAATTTGGTAAAGATTTCTTTAACAGTACCTTTCCAACCTGTGATTTTGTACATGGTACACACATCATTCACAATGGTGGAGTGATTAGGTATCAAAATAGTTTGTGGATGGGGTGTCAATCAAACAGCTCGTTATCCTGGATGATATCGAGCTCCTTATGTATTATTGCAGCTTCATTCAACCTGGCAAGCTGACAGTATCCAGCATACTTTTGACCTGTGCCTCGTAGATGGTGGACAGGTTTTTGGGAGCAATGAGGGTCTGCACATGGCGATTGTTGCTCACCAAATAAATTCACCAAAGACCCTTAGATAGCACCTTCCAAATCCATGACTACTTCCATCAAGAAGGACATGGTCAACAGATAAATAGGAACACCACCTCCTTGAAGTTCCCCTTCAAGCCACACACCATCATGACTTTGGAAATATATCGCCACTGGGTCAAAATCCTGGAATTCCCTCCCTAATGGCATTGAGGGTCAACCCACAGCAGGTGGACTGTAGCAATTCAAGAAGGCAGCTCACCATCATCTTCTCAAGGACAACTAGGGAGAGGCAATAATTGTTGGCCCATATCACTCAATATGAATAAAGAAAATAAAGTGTGACAATGCTGTTGGCAGCTTTGCCTTCCAATACCAGAATTCACTGAAGAGCACAAACCAAGGAGGATCATGCAGAAGACAAAGAAAATTTGCAGGAACATTGATTGGGGGGTGGTGAGTCTCTGACCTGGTCTTGCAGTCAAAGTATTTATGTGACTGGTCCAATTATACTTCTGGTTGGTGGTGACTCCAGGATGTTGATGGTGGGGAATGTAGACTGTTGAATGTCAATGGGAGAAGGTTAGCTGCTCTTCTTGAAGGTGAATAAGGGATTCATGCTAAAAGCTGATAGTTTCAGACTCCTTAATACAATCTACAAAGAATGATGAAAATAGCCCAAAAATGCAGAGTTCAGGTGGACTATTAACAGACAACTTACTGCCCCAGTGATGATAAATTAAAATTGCAAGGTTGCCCTAATGCCCTTCCCCCAGTTTCACAGTACTCTTTTATATAATGACATCAATAGTCATAAATAACAGAAGACCTTAAAAACACTGATAATGGCATCCTTACTTAAAAGGAAGAAAGTATCACAGATCATACAACTATTGTCTTCGGATTCTAAAATCAGAGCACTGCTTGGAAAGAAGCCTCTAGCTACTATAAATGAACATTATTTGCAAGGCATTTAGATGGTAAGACATTCCACAGGGGATTACATGTAGCATCAAGTAACTTGCATGATGGACAAGTAGTGAGTACATCTCTCTATATATCAATGACATTTTGTTACCTTCTGT
Organism: Chiloscyllium plagiosum; assembly: GCF_004010195.1. NCBI lineage: Eukaryota > Metazoa > Chordata > Chondrichthyes > Orectolobiformes > Hemiscylliidae > Chiloscyllium > Chiloscyllium plagiosum. The sequence continues at coordinate 25,335,293 of NC_057736.1, forward strand.
GAGGATCTGTCAAATACCTGTACCAGACATCTAAGCTTGATTCTGACATTTTCATTTGTCCTTAAGTTACGTGGTGCTTACACAAATTATTTCGGTTGGGGGTAGAGGGAAGAAACACAAAAATGGTTTGGTGTGCTATCTGGAAAGCATGATGATCTCTCATGAAACAAAGGCACAAGGAGTTACCACACAGAAGTTGAAGAACTCTGCATCTCCACTTACAACTTTTTAAGACATTTACAATATTCCCTTTCTAACTTTATCCATGTTCTTCTTTAGAAAGTTGTTCTATGATGAAATTAGGAAGTGTCAATAGATCACACTTAAGGTTTAAAAGGGAGGAAACAACATTAAATCCATTTTTAGAAAATAGTTTTGGATATCAAACCTACAGCTCAGCGAGCAAACCTACACCCTAAATTTTTAGAAAAATGTGAAGAATTTCCTTTTCAACAGCAACCGCCATTAATTTGACTTGACTGAGAAGATTGCAGTGTTAAAGAAACTGGAGGGAAATCAACCTGGCCTCAATCTTACCTCTTGGAATTACTGAAAACACAGATTTTAGAAAAATACTTACACAAACCTTTTAGGAGAACATGTCACTTAAATCTCAGAAAAAAATCCAAACCTGTTATTAAATAACTTGAAGGAGTTTCAATGTTGTCCTTATGGTCCATCATCAGATTAAAGATAAGGCTTTGCATTTATATAGTACTTTCAAGACTTTCAGAGGTCTCAAATCACTTTGCAGGCAATGAACTGACTTTGAAATGTAGTCTCTGTTGTAATATTGAGAAAAATAATAGCCAATATATCACATAGATTGTAAGTGGCAAGGATAGTGGGCATGACTTGCTTATCTCTACTTGCCCTTGAGAAGGTTATGGTAAGTTACCTTTTTGATCTGCTGTAGTCCATATGGTGAAGAGATATCAACACTGCTGTTAGGTAGGAAATTCCAAGATTTAAATCAGCTACAGTGAAGGAATGACAATATAATTCCAAAGTTAAAAATCATACAACACCAGGTTATAGTCCAACAGGTTTAATTGGAAGCAACTAGCTTTCGGAGCGCCGCTCCTTCATCAGGTGGTTGTGGAGGTTAACCTGAGAATGCAACTTTTAAAGAAAAGTTTTGTGATTTACACATGAAAGAAGTGAAACTATCATGGTATTCGAACAGATGAAAGACTCAACAGACAATCAAGATATTTTCAATGTATAATTTCAGTTAAATCACACTGTAAATTTTTGCTATAAATTCTGTGCCTCACAATTGTGTCTTCCACAACCACTGATGAAGAAGCGACGCTCCGAAAGCTAGTGTGCTTCCAATTAAACCTGTTGGACTATAACCTAGTGTTGTGTGATTTTAAACTTTGTACACCCTAGTCCAACACCGGCATCTCCAAATCATGAATATAATTCCAAGTTGCGATGGTGTGTGGCTTGTAGGTGGTGGCATTCTACCTTGTCCTTTTATGTTGTAGAGGCCAGGGGTTTGGGAGCTGGCGACAAAGAAATGTGGCATTTCGTTCAAAGTGCATTACTGATTGGAATTGGGTAAAAGTTCCAGACACTGTGTGATTAGGATGCTTAGCCTTCAGGGCATGCTCATAAGGTTGAATGACTCTTTATTTACTTTACAAATTTAATTTCATTGATGCAACTTTACTGTGAAAGACGAACAGATGGGAATTGGTGTAAGAAATGCATTGTGCTGACATTGATGTGCAAGCACCTGTCATGTGTGACTGTGTCTGGGGAAGAACAGCAAGCCATCACTTATGATAGGTGCAATGGCTGTTGTTGTGTCATTAATTTAATTCAAGTTAATGCCAGCTTGAAATTAAAACAACTAAAAATTACATTCTTGTTTATTTTGAATGTTCATCATCCACACCAATGACATTCATTGACAGCATGATGAGTTCAATAGAATTTTAATATAGTTACTCTGGGAAATTCCCTATGTGACTCTGGTTAAGGTCTTTGATAATTTCACAATATATTGCTTAAGTTAAATTCTGCCTCTTAAGCCATTACTTGAAGAGGATTGTACTTTTTGTGGCTGAGTTGGATTGGCTGCTTGGTGTTCAGTAGTAAGGCTGATGATGTCTTCTGTGTACTTACCCTCTTACAGTTTAAATGTGGCAAAGTGATAGTTTGGCTTAATCACCATCCTCCACTCAATTGTCATTCTGAAGAGCTCTTACCTACCTAACCTCCTTCAAAAATACTGTGATCTATGGTTGAAAGTATCCTTTTGCTATTGTTTCACCAACAATTTTCACCAGACATACATTTAATTTTATATTGGTCATGTACTGTCATTATTTGTATTATTGTATTTTAAAAATGGTACAAATAAAGCTATTCTTAAGGAAGAACCTTACATGAGCCAATTTGTTTTATTGAGATTTAGAAGCCAAAGGAAAAGCAAAGATTCCTGTTGTCCCATGATCCACAGTCCATGAACTCTGACCTTGTCACTGGCCACAAGGTTAACGTATTAGCATGCTCATTATTGACTTTGGCACATTTGCCTTTGAATTATGCCAAATACAAAAATAGATTCAAAACAGATTATTGCATTGGGGCTATAAAGGTCCCAACACATTTAGCATCTGAGACACATGATAATGAAGAAGTGTGCATCCCGTGACGTTTGACATAAACCTGGGGAATGCAGTGAAAACAGTTAGGAATCTGGTAGCATTAGTCACGCTTTAAGATGAATAAGTTTGCTCTACTTGGAAATATTTGTACAGTTGCTGAATTATAGTAGTATATCTATTTATATTACATTGTGCAAGTGACTGGTTTCATTATTTTCATGTCACTTTTTATCCTGCTTAAGATCAACCATGTGGCTTCCAGAGTTTTGAGCCAAATGAACATAAAAGCTCCATGGTGTTCACATGCCATGTACCTAAGCTTCTGTATTAATAAAGAAAATGTAGACAAATCTTCTTCATGCAATACTAATGATCTATCATAGATTAGATCCAAACAGATAATTTACATTGAGGTTTTTGTAAAATTCTGAAATCTCTGACCATACCCTGGAATTAATAGCTATAAAACAATGGAATCTAGTTCAGTAGTTTCTACTTGTGATTTTGGTCTTTGATTCAATCATTAGATATTCTTTACATACAAACGCTCATGTGGAAATTTGGGGTTGTCTACAGAACTGGTACATTTTGCTAAATTTACTAGCATGTTTCATAATGAAGATCAAATTGTTCCATAAATCGCAATACACAAATTAAATTACCTGTTCAAATAGCAGACAAACAAATATTGTTGAAAGACATTTCATATTTTGCACACTTTGTCAAAAACAGTAATTTCAACTTCATGGAGAAATATATAACTACATATTAACATTAGAAGTATTGGGTTTAGTTATAATACTAACAGAATTGAATAGCTGAAGCCCACTGACAAGGTTCAGATAGAAACAAAGGCTAATTGGAAGAAGTACAGGAGAATAAGTATATGTTTTAAATCCAAACCCAGCAATCTTTATTCAGAATTAATTTTAAATGTTTCAACTCAATAGTTATAATCCAATTATATGCATTGTTCTACAAGTATGGATGCGGTGGGGTAGAAATTCAACTCAGATGATGGCTTTACTCTAAGTGGCGCTGAATCAGCTTCCCATTATGAACAAGAATATTGGGCACTGTGTAGACTGGGCAGTGATCCATTCTTTTGTCACCATCTAAGTAATCTACTATTTTGAATCTGTTCAGTGTTTCTATATTCATTTCATGATTCTTCAGACCATTTCTTTTTAGCAATGCTCAAATTCTCTTTATTTTAATGATATTTATTTTTGTGCTTCTACTTGCATTCTTTTTCAACTTACATTGGTGGTAAATTTCAGCCACTTGCCTCATTTTTCCCACACACCTATTTATGGTAAGGATTGAGTTAACAGAGGTCTATTTTTATTTGTGTATTTTCTATTTTTTACTCATCTTGTATCTTAGAAAAGACCAGCTTGTGATGATTTAACTGTAACCTCATGGTCAAGCATATCCCCCACTCTACCATTATCAGGTGATCAAACTTTTTAATGGAGACCGCAGAGGGGCATGCCAAGAGCAGTACCAGGCACACCTACAATAAAGTATCAACCTGGTGAAACTACAACACAGGACTGCTTGCATGCCAAAAAGCATTAGCAACATGAGACATACAAAGCTCATAAATATGTTAACCAACTGATCAAATCTAAATTCTGCTGCTACTACATCTGGGGTGTGAATGGTAGTGGAAAATTAAACAACTAACAAGAGGGATGGAGGCTCCACAAACATCCTCACCCTCAATGACAGGGGGGGGGGGGGCATAGCACATCACTGCGAAATGCAAGGCTCAAGTATTTGTATCAATCTTCAGGCAGAAATACTGAATTAATTATCCTTTCCGCTTCCTCCAGAGTCCCCAGCTTTACAGATGCCAACCTTCACCCAATTCTATTCACTCTATGTGATGACAAGAAACAGTCGAAAACTTTGGATTGTGCAAAACCTATGGATCCTGAAAACATCCAACAATAGTGCTGAAGGGTTTTGGTCCAAAAATAGCCATGCCTTTAGCCAAGCCGTTCCAGTAGAAATGCAACACTGACATTTGTCCAACAATGTGGATAATTGTTCAGTTTATGTCCTGCCCATAAAGCAGAATAAACCCAACCTAGCCAATTACCATCCAATCAGTCGGCTCTTGATCACAATCACAGAGTGATTTAACAGTCAACAGCATTATTGAGTGGCACTTATTCATCAATGGCCTGTTCACATATGCTCCATTGAGTTCCAGCAAAGTCACTCAGCTCCTGACTTCATTACATCCTTTCTTACTTCCAAAAGAGTTTATCTCAAGAGGTGAGGTGAGAGTGACTGCCCTTAATACCAAGCAGCATTCAACTGAGCAAAGCATTAAGGAACCCTCACTAAACTAAAGTCAATATGAATCTAGGGGAAAACTCTCAGCTGGTTGGAGTCATACCTAGCACAAAGGAAGATGACTGTGGCTATTGGAGGTCAACCATCCCAGTCTCAGGACATTGCAGCAATAGTTCATCAGGGTAGTGTCCTAGGTCAAAGCATTTTTAGCTGCTTCATCAATGACCTTCCCTCCATCCAGAAGTAGGAATATTCATTGAAGATTGCACACATTCAGCTCCATTTGTTGCTTCTCAGTTCAGCAGTCACTGTCTTTTGCAGTTAAGCTGGGCAACTTTCAGACTTGGGCTGATAAGTGGCAAATAACAATCAGAAAATGACCATCTCCAGCAAGAAAGAATCTCGATGTTTCCACTTGACATTCAATCACATTACCGTTGTTGAATTCTCCACTGTCACCAAACTCCTGGGATTACCATTGACTAGAAACTTAATGGACTAGCCATATAAATACTATGTTTGCAACAACACATTAGAGGCTGTGAATTCTGCAGTGAGTAACTTAAATCCTGATGATACAAAGTTTATCCACCATCTGCAAGTCATAAGTAGCTGCAGTTTGTAAAACATACTGTTTTCTCCATTTGCCTGGATGATTGCAATTCCACAGCACTGAAGAGCTTAATTGGTGCTCAGTACTCCACTTTCACCATTCAGTGCCTCCACTACCAGATCACAGTGGCTGCAGGGTGTAGCACCTAGAAGATGCACTGCAGTAACTCTCCCAGGCTCCTTTGACAGCATCTTCCAAAACCTGACATCTACCGATTAGAAGGACCAGAGCAGCAGATGCAAAGGAAGGTTACCTCTCTGCACCATAAATTCAACTCCAGACTCAGTAAAAGCTCATTTGCTTTTAGTAAAGTGTAAAATGTGATGAGTTGAGTCTTCAATGTGAATTTTGAAGTAACAGTGTAATATGACTGCCTTCATTTTCAGGTCAAATGCAAGTGTCGGACTGGGAAACTTACCTCATAGTAGACTGAATCACTGAATCACAGATAAAAGCAAAATACTGCTGATGCTGGAGATCTGAAACCAATACTTAAAGTGTTGGAGCAACTCTGGTAACGTCTGTGGACAGAGAAACAGAGTTAACATTTTGAGCCCAATGCTCGAATCTTAGCTTCTAAGCTTTAGAATGCTGAACCGTAGAAGGAGGCCTCATAGTCCATTGTGTCCATGCTAGCTCTCTAAAGAGGAATTCATTAAAGGTTACTGTCTTCACTTTCTCCTGAAAGCCCTATACAATCCTCCTTTTCAGATAATAAGCCTATTCCTTCCTGAATGCATCATTTGAATTTGCCTCTATCACATTCTCAGGCAGTGCATTCCATACTCTAACCATTCACTGCATCAGACAGTTGTTCCACATGTCACCAGTGCTTATTTTGCCAATCGATTTAAGTTTGTGCCCTCTGGTTTATGATCCTTCCGCCAATGGTAACGGTTTTTTCCTATCTAGTCTGTCCAATCCCCTCAACAGCAACCAAATCTTCTCTCAACCTTCTCCAAGGATGATTTGGAGGTGCCAGTGTTGGACTGGGGTGGACAAATTAAAAAATCACACAATGCCAGGTTAAATTCCAACAGGTTTATTTGGAGGCACTAGCTTTCGAAGAACTGCTTCAACTACCTGATGAAGAAGTAGTGCTTCAAAAGCTAATGCCTCCACGTAAACCTGTTGAACTATAACCTGGTATTAATCTTCGAGGAGAAAGTGAGGACTGCAGATGCTGGAGATCAGAGCTGAAAATGTGTTGCTGGAAAAGCGCAGCAGGTCAGGCAGCATCCAAGGAACAGGAGAATCGACGTTTCGGGCATAAGCCCTTCTTCAGGAGGGCTGAAGAAGGGCTTATGCCCGAATTGTCGATTCTCCTGTCCCTTGGATGCTGCCTGACCTGCTGCGCTTTTCCAGCAACACATTTTCAGCTATAACCTGGTATTGTGTGATTTCTATCTTTCTCCAAGGATAACAGTCCCTGATTTTCGAATTACCATAAGTTCCTTGTGCCTGGAATCACTCCATGTCTCTTTCTTACACCCTTTCTCTAATGCCTTCACATCTGAAGTGTGGCTTACGCAGTTTATAATATCTTTTTGTTGAATAAGTAAATTTGATCCATTACCAAGAAAACTTTTGCCTGAATGCAATGTGACCAAGGAGACTTGATGTATACAATTCCTAATGGAAGGTGAATTTTGACAGTGCTCCTGCATAAAATTCCAATCCAGTTCAGCTTGGCTATTGGCACTCATTACCATAATGACCATGGATTGATAATGCTGACAGGTAAGGAACATTTGCTGTATTACTCATCGAAACTTTACATAGCAGCTCTACCCGTATTAAGGATCAAGCGGCACAAACTTGTTGATTAAACTATTTTATACATTTTACATAAGAAGTAATAAGGTGAGAAGGCCATAAAATAGTGAGGGAATACAGTGGGGGGGAGGGTGATGCAGGTGGAGTGCCTGTCATTTTCTCGCCAGTATGTGAACTTGCCAGTGATGGGATAGTTGAGAGACAACTTGCCACCGAGTGGAAAATGAACTACAAAAATCTCCAAACAACAGCCTTTTCCGACTATCACCAGAGATGAGGAGATAGGAGGGTTCATCTTGGAAGGCACTGTGTGGCCTGTGGAAGGGTCAGCAATGTCCATCCCCATAGGAACGGCAACGCCTGTCCTCGTCAGCTCACCCCACTCCTCCCCACGGCCTGGCTGACCGGTTCTGGTGCTCTCCCCCACTCGCCTTGTTGGGAGGGCAGTGTCCTTTCATGGCACCCCCATTCCTAGGTGCAGTCCTAACAGTGGTCACTGATCCCAGGTTGCATCCCTTCCCTCCACTTAGCAGTAACTCTTACTGGGGACTGACCTTTCCTACTTGGGACTGCTGCCCAGCCTCCATTCCCCTCACCCCAGGAAATGCGATCCCTGATTCTACAAACAGTTGAGGCAGGGGCTCGGATCCAACTGTTGAATCCATTGTCAGGAGCCCTGCTGCAGAAATAAAAATGCCAGCCACGTATGTGATCAGGGAAGCAAATATTTGATCATTGTAGACAGTATGTTCTACTTTCACCAGCAACAGCAGCAATGTCACAAATCCATTTTTATTTAGTTAATGATTAGCTGGTCTTCTTTAGCTTATTTATTAAAGGCATCTAGAGTGGATTTTCCAGCTAACTTTGAAGGCTTGTTTACAATAGGTTCCTTCCTGGCCTCAGGCTGCCTATAGATGCAATGCAGCACAGGAGAGTAAATGGATATAACACAAATTAGAGTGATGTATATGAAGCCTCACTATTGCTTTGTTTATTTCTGCTTGCAACACAGAGGTAGGCAGTGTGTTTGAATCTGGAACAGCAAGGAAGTTTTGGAAATTTAAATTGGAAGATGCACTTCACAAAGGAATCCATTTCAAAACACATTGTTTTAAACCGCTTAGTTACCTGTTGGAGCTTCAGTTCTATTCTGTGTGTGAATATGCTGCTGTATCTTCAGTAATTGTATTTCTGAATAAAGTGGTTTATTGTCAGAAATACTAAAAGAAATAAAACAATTTCAATCCTTCCTTAATAACAGCACTATGCAGGACTGGTTGGGCAATCTATTAATTTCCCAGAATTTTTCCTTGGCTGGGTGGTAATGCCACCTTACCTGGAAGAAACAATTAATTAGATGAGAGATATTACAATATGCTGGATGACCTATATGATTTTTGCAATAATAAATCAGAATTCAATCAGATCAGAGAAACCACTTAACAAAACGTGAAAGAAACCTCATAGGTCTCCTCCCTCTCATCTCTCAGTTTTCATCAAAGGCTCGCAACAATTTTCCAGCCTTGAAATGGGGACACAATAAGAAAATGTTTAGGAAGCCCTGATCTAATTAATGTGTTCAAGGTGTTTGGTGTACATTGACAACCTGCCAATAACTATTATAATACACATGTAGCCAAAGCACTGCCTCCTCTTGTTTATTGTTTGAAGGTGTGATTTATACAGGACAGTGAAAAATCTGGTTTGAAAAGAATAATATATTACTCTGCCTTTTGCTTTAATGGCTTTCACTGGGATTAATTTGAAAAGTTCATCTTGACAATATCTCAACCCAAGTTTATTTGACTGAATGTTATAAGCAATGCAGAGATGAATGGCAAGGGGAAAGTAAACAGTTCCAGGCATTCTTGAGAATTGGAAAATAATGTTAATTGTCATTTTAAAAATGTGGCAATAGTTCTGCAACCCATCTCTACAAGGTCTCCCGTAATAGTGCATTTGGCATCTTTAATATCCTATGTACAAAAAAGAGGCCTTTTTTCTTTGAATCTACAAGCCTCCGTCCACTACAACTTTCAAAGCAGTGGCAGTCCTTAAATGAATTCTCCAGGGACTATCCACAAAACTCATGGCTGTGAGTCTAAACCCAATTACTATAAACTTTTTATATAACTCTTTAAGTTTACACTTCCTTCTCTTTGTAATTAGCATTTTAATTGCTTAAATGTGCTGCCCTCAAGGCCAATGGTTGGATACACTTTTCAAAGGTGAAACACTGAATGGTTTTGAATAACATTTTTTTAAAATAAATGAATAATAATTTCAAGGCAGCATCACTTCTGCTTCTCTGTCAGGGTTACCACTGAAACACGGGCTGGCTTTACAATCTGCAGCTGTCTGTTCCAGCTCACCGATACTCTGACCCCGTTTTGCACCTTTCACTGTCCAATGGCAGGTGCAAAGGAACAATTACTATGCCCATCAATCCAGCTGACTGGGGCAGAGTTAGGAACAAGAGGACAAGAATTGCATTCAATCTGAGCAAAGATCAATTGAAACATAATTTGTGGCACTATTTCGTATTTTGCAAAGGCATCTCTGCTGGATGTCATTTGAAAACAGAATGACAAAGAACCTACAATAGAATCTACCTACCCATCAGTCCACGTAGGTGTTTTGTCTGTACAAGAGTAGTTTTTAACTAAGTCTAGTTAAAAATTACTTAATCTAATTAAAAACATTTAAAAGGGTAATGTTATTTGGCTGATGGTTCCTTGATTCCATCAGATAATATAAAATGCAAGAACCATGTTTCCAACAAAATCAGCAGAATCCAATATCAATTTGAGACGATAGTCTGATGTTAGAGTAGCTACTCCTCCCTTTACCTTCTCAATGTTCTCATATTCTCTATTTCCTACTCTAAACTCTTTTACTTCTCAGTTTGCTGCTGTTGGATCTCCAGTTTGACTTAAAACTGGACATTGCTCCTTTCGATAAAGTAAAGGTTATTTTGTGTGGGTCAGTGAGTGCGGTTACTGAAATGCAATACTGTTATGTCACATCATACAATTTGCAGATGGCAGAGTGTCTCCTATCCCTCTTTTGTTTACTGAATGTTATTCACAGATGTGCTGCTCTGAAGTAAAGTGATCCTGTTTCTTGAATCTCTTACAGGTGAGAATAACACCTAGCCCTCTAGGAGCCTTTGGGCCGTACTATATAATGTGTGTCAGTTTTGTAACAGCGTACATTTAGTTGACTCTGTGAGGCAGCAATGTGATGATAAGGAACAGAAGGGGGCAGTCTTGCTTAACACAGAGGAGTACAGAAGAGGAGACACCAGCTGTTCAATTCCATTCCGACGCAGTGAATACAAAAGAAATGAGAGACCTGCATACAGCAGCTCATTCTGCCAGGGTTAAAGATCGCCACCTGAATTCCTTTGTCACAAACCACAAGTCAACATCCAGTGTAAAAAGTGACCTGCAGTGTGTGCCACTGTTGAATGAAGTCACCAACAACTGCTGCTGGATGAGGAACACCACAATCACAATGCAGCTAGCATTTATAATGCACAGAACATAATGAATAACATGCAGTAATTACAAAGCTGTAATCTAATCAACGGTTTTATATCATGTTGAAAAACATGAAAATGAAGACTGAATGTTTTATATCCAATCTTGAACCCAGATTGCTACCTTGAAATTACCCCCTTCATGTTTGTCATTAAGGTCGCCAGACTTCTGTTGCTGGCCCTCATGTTTCTCATGTCTGAAAGCTATGTGAGGTACGGAAGCTGTGGGCATTTCTGATGCCAGTGATTGTTGGGGGTTTTCCTTCTTTAATTTAGTCTGGAGCATTATGACAACACCATATTTCAATTCCCAACCCTAGAATATTATTCAAAGGCAGTTCCTCTGGATTTGCAGTGTAACCATTATGTGGTGCAGCCACATTGATTATAATTCCTGGCATATGGCGTCCCCTCTAAGTGTCACATGAACCTGTTGCAGTTAGGAAGGCTACAGAAATAGCTGGTAGATAGCAGCAGCCTCATGTTGACAGCTTTTGTCTCCGTAATGCTGAAACACTTTTTGTATTAGATTCAATACTTTGCCTTCACTTCTGGGGTCAGTTGGGGTCGTTGGTTGGGGGTTAACTTAGTGGCTGGACAGCTGGCTTTCAATGCAGAGTAATGCCAACAGTATGGGTTCAATTCCCACATCAGTGGAGGTTACCACGACGGATTCTATTTCTCAGTTTCTCCACTCACCTGAGGTGTGGTAACCCACCGCCAGTCTCTTGCTAATATGAGAACAAACTTATGGCCTGGTAAGACCATGGTGACTTTACCTTTACTTCTGGGGTCAACACACCTCAAACTGATGGGATGACAGTCCACTCTACCTGCTGCTGTCCGAGTTCAATGCGGACTAACTGTGGACAATGTGAATTGAAGTGCAAAGGGTATGGCTGCAAAGAGAACTGTTTCAATAATTTGGCAGATATTCTCTGTGAAGTGGGAAAATGTGACTTGACAAAAGAAAGCATCACTCTTCCAAGTTTGACTATGGTGCCTCATTGCTGTGGCAACAGTGGCAACTTTCACTGACATCTAATTCTTCCACGTATTGAGCTGGGAATGCTTCCTACAGTCACCCAACAAGAGTAGTCTTATAATTTTTAGCACTGACATCCTTGACATATGCACAGAATGCACAGCCACAATAATTTATTTTCAAAATGAGCAGGCTTTGTGTGACTTAGTTTTTTTTATTCACTCATGGGATACTAGGTCATCATTTATTGTTCATCCATAATTGCCCTGAAATTGAATGACTTGCAAGGTAATTCAAAATATGATTGAGTCAGAATTTCCAACTTCTCAACAATTTCAATAGACTCACCACTTGAAATCCATGTCATGTAATCTTGCTAACAAAAGAATTCATTGGAAAAGCCACAATTACATATCTTGTAGTTCTGGTAATAAAATACAGTAATTATCTATTGACTAAATTGCCATAACATTACTTAATTGCATGGTTGTTGACTTAATACTTATGTCTTTAATATGTGTTGATGCAATGGGTAACAAGATGACCATAAAGTTAAACCCCATTCAACGATCATGTATCAACATTTTACCTTAATTCGTTGAAATCTTAGTCCAAGTGGTCAATTGAGATGTTAATAATGCTCTCAAATCTTTTGTGAGTTAATTTTCTCCCCTCTATTTTTAAGGAAAATGCATCCACGTTAACATTTTGCTCTTCAATTCCTCTGTACCCATTCTCATCATAATTTCACAGAATCATAGAATTGGTATGGAAGGAGGCAGCCATTCAGTCCATTGTTTAGATTAAATTCCCTACAGTGTGGAAACAGGCCCTTTGGCCCAACCAGTCCACATCGACCCTCCGAAGAGTAAAACACCCAGACGCATTCCCCTACTCCCTCACCTATCACTATGGGCAATTTAGCATGGCCAATTCACCTGATCTGCACATCTTTGGATTGTGGGAGGAAGCTAGAGCACCCGGAGGAAATCCACACAGACACAGGGAGAATGTGCCACCGTGGGTGGCACGGTGGCACAGTGGTTAGCACTGCTGCCTCACAGCGCCTGAGACCAGGGTTCAATTCCCACCTCAGGCGACTGACTGTGTGGAGTTTGCACGTTCTCCCCGTGTCTGCGTGGGTTTCCTCCGGGTGTTCCGGTTTCCTCCCACAGTCCAAAGATGTGCAGGTCAGGTGAATTGGCCATGCTAAATTGTCCGTAGTGTTAGTTAAGGGGTAAATGTAGGGGTATGGGTGGGCCGAAGGGCCTGTTTCCACACTGTAATGTAATCTAATCTAATCTAATTTGTAATCTAATCTAATCCACACAGACGGTTGCCCAAGGCTAGGATCAAACCCGGGACCCTGGTGCTGTGAGGCAGCAGTGCTAGCCACTGAGCCACCATGCCACCCCATTTAGAGGCAAAAAGAAAACTGCAGATGCTGGAATGCAAAGTAGATAGGCAGGTGGGTGGAGGAACACGGCAAGCCAGGCAGCACCAGAAGTGGAGAAGTCACGTTTCGGGTGTAACCCTTATTCAAGACTGGGGATGGGTGGAGGGGGAGCTGCAGATAAAGGGGGTGGCAGGGGCAGGGTGGTGAAGTGTGGATAGGTGAAGACAGATAGAGGCTACAACTCCGGAATTTGTTGGGGTGGGGGCAGAGGGGTATGAATGTGAGCCCTTTCCTGTCACCAGTCTAATTCAGTCTATTGTGACTACCCTAATGTGCCTTTTCCCTGTAACCCTACATGTTATTTATATTTAAATGATCATCCATTGCTCTCTTGAATTATAATCACCTCCACCAACTCCCAGGCAGTGCTATCCCAGATTCAAACAACTTGCTGAATGTAGAAGATATTTTTCTCACATCACGTTTGTTTCTTTTGAGAACTGTCCCTTTGGTTCTCAGTTCTCTGCAAACAGGGAATAGCACCCCTCGTCACTCTATCCATACTTTAATGATTTTGAAAATTTATATCAGACCTTCTCTTAACCTTCTACTCTCTAAGAAAAACAGTCCCACTTATTCAATCTCTCCTCAGAATTAGCTTCCTACCTGTGGAACCATTCTTGTAACACTCTCTGCACTCACTCCAATGCATTCACCTTCTCCTAAACTGTGCTGCCCACACTGCACATAATCCACCTGCTGTTGTCAAACCAATTGAGTATCGGGGTTGGGATGTCATGCTGAGGTTGTACAGGATGCTGGTGAAACCTCTTCTGGAGTACTGTGTGCAGTTCTGGTTGTTCTGTTTTAGTCATGATATTATTAAAGGAGCGACAATTCAGAAAAGATTTACCAGGATGTTGGTGGGAATGGAGGGCTTGAGTTATAAAAATAGGCTTGACAGGCTGGGACTTTTTTCACTGGAGCATAGGAGGTTTTGGGTGATCTTATAGAGATTTATAAAATCATAGACGAGGTGAATAGCAGGGGTCATTTCCCTAGGGTAGGGGAGTTCAAAGCTTGGGGGCATATTTTTAAGGTGAGAGAAGAAAGTTTTAAAAAGGATATGAGAGACAATTTTTTTACACAGAGTAGTTTGTGTTTACAATGAACTGTCATAGGAAGTGGTGGATGCAGGTACAGTTACAACATTTAAAAGACATTTGGATAAGTACATGAATAGGAAAGGTTTGGAGGGATATGGACCAAATGCAGGCAGGTATGACTAGATTAGTTTGGGATTATGGTTGGCATGAGAGAGTTGGACAAAGGGTTTGTTTCCAAGCTGCATGACTCTATGACTTCCTCGTTCTTGTACCCTGCACCATGAATGAACTCAGAATACTATATGCTTTATCAATTTTTGTCCCATGTGTGCAGGAGGGTTTCCTAACAGTATGTAGACAGGCCAACAAGGGGCGAGGTCACATTAGATTTGGTACTGGGTAACGAACCCAGCCAGGTGTTAGATTTGGAGATAGGTGATCTCTTCGGTGATAGTGACCACAGTTCTGTTATGTTTACTTTCGTGATGGAAAGGGATAGGTATATGCCACAGTGCAAGAGTTATAGCTGGGAGAAAGGCAAGATTTAGGATGCATAAGATGGGGAAGGAAACTGAAGGGGATGGACACAATTAAAATGTGGAGCTTATTCAAGCAACAGCTTCTGCAGATCTTTGATAAATACGTACCTGTCAAGCAGAGAGAAAGTTGTTGAGTGTGGGAGCTGTGATTTACTAAGGAAATTGAATCTCTTGTCAAGAGGAAGAAGAAGGCTTATGTTAGGATGAGATGTGATAGCTCAGTTAGGGCGATTGAAAGATACAAGTTAGCCAGGAAAGACATAAAGTGAGAGAGCCGAGAAGAGCCAGGCGGATAAGATGATGCAAAACCCTTCAGTCTTTCTATAGGTATATCAGGAATAAAAGAATGACTAGAGTAAGATTGGGGCCAATCAAGGATAGTAATGGGAAGTTGTGTGTGGAGTCCAAGGAGATAGGGGACGTGCTAAATGAATACTTTTCATCAGTATTCACACTAGAAAAAGACAATGTTGTCGAGGAGGATACTAAAATACAGGCTACTAGACTAGATGGGGTTGAGAAGCACAGCCCTGCCTATATTCCTGATGAAGAGCTTTTGCCCAAAACGTCGATTTTCCTGCTCCTCAGATGCTACCTGACCTGCTGTGCTTTTCCAGCACCACTCTAATCTAGACTCTGGTTTCCAGCATCTGCAGTCCTTGTTTTTACCGAGATGGGGTTGAGGTTCACAAGGAGGAGGTGTTAGCAATTCTGAAAAGTGTTAAATTAGATAACCCCCTGGGCTGGATGACATTTATCCTAGGATTCTCTGGGAAGTTAGGGAGGAGATTTCCAAGCCTTTGGCTTTGATATTTATATTATCATTGTCTACGGAATAGTGCCAGAAGACTGGAGGATTCCAAATTTTGTTCCCTTGTTCAGAAAGGGGAGTAGAGACAACCCTGGAAATTACAGATCAGTGAGCCTTACTTCAGTTGTGGGTAAAGTGTTGGAAAGGGTTATAAGAGATAGGATTTATAATTGTCTCGAAAGAAATAAGTTGATTACGAATAGTTAACACAGTTTTGTGAAGGGTAGGTCGTGTCTCACACACCTTATTGAGTTGTTTGATATGGTGACCAAAGAGGTGGATGAGGGTAGCGCAGTTGATGTGCTGTATATTGCTTTCAGCAAGACGTTTAATAAGGTTCCCCATGGTAGGCTGTTGCACAAAATATAGAGGCTTGGGACTTAGAGTGATTTAGTGGTTTGGATCAGAAATTAGCTAGCTGAAAGAAGACAGAGAGTAATTGATTGATGGGGAATATTCATCCGGGAGTTCAGTTACTAGTGGTGTACCACAAGGATCTGTTTTGGATCCACTGCTGTTTGTCATTTTTATAAATGACCTGGATGAGGACGTAGAAGGATAGGTTAGTAAATTTGCGGATGACTGTAAGGTTGGTACAGTTGTGGATAGTGACGAAGGATGTTGTAGGTTACAGAAGGACATAGATAAGCTGCAGAGCTGGGCTGAGAAGTGGCAAATGGAGATTAATGTGGAAAAGTGTGAGGTGATTCACTTTGGAAGGCGTAACAGGAATGCAGATTACTGGGCTAATGGTAAGATTCTTGGTAGTGTAGATGCACAGAAAGAGATCTCGGTGTCCACGTACATAGATCCTTGAAAGTTGCCACCCAGGTTTATAGGGTTGTTAAGAAGGCACACAATATGTTAGCTTTTATTTGTAGAGGGATTGAGTTTCGAAACCATGAGGTCATGCTGCAGCTGTACAAAACTCTGGTGCGGCTGTACTTGGAGTATTGTGTACAGTTCTGGTCACCACATTATAGGAAGGATGTGGAAGCTTTGGAAAGGGTTCAGAGGAAAATTACTAAAATGTTGCCTGCTATGGAGGGAAGGCTGAGGGACTTGAGGCTGTTTTCAATAGAGAGGAGAAGATCGCGAGGTGGTTTGATTGAGATATATAAGATAATCAGAGGATTAGATAGGTTGGACAGCGAGCTCCTTTTTCCTCGGATGGTGATGGTCAGCACGAGGGGAAATAGCTTTAAATTGGGGGGTGATGGATATAGGACAAATGTAAGAGGTAATTTCTTTACTCAGAGAGTAGTAAGGGCATGGAACTCACTGCCTGCAACAGTAGTGACTCGCCAACTTTAAGAGTATTTAAATGGTCATTGCATAGGCATATGGACAAGAATGGAATAGCGTAGGTTAGATGGGCTTCAGATTGGTTTCACAGGTCGGCACAACATCGAGAGCCGAAGGGCCTGTACTGCGCTGTAATGTTCTCTGTTTTATTAACAGTTCAATTTACTTATCTTGCCACGATAGTGAATGAAGCACTTATACAAGTGTCTCTAGTCCACTTTTTAATTGTACCCTTAACTCTATAATGTCTCTCCACATTTTCTTGTACCAAAATGTATCACCTCACAATTCTCTGTATTGAACTTCTGTCATCCATCCATCCACTCCAGAATGTGGTAATGATCCTTTGAAGTTCTACAATATCCTGCTCATTTTTCTGTTATTCTATGAACTATAACATTTTTCACAAGAGTATTGTGTACCACTGTATCAAATACTTTTTGGAAATCAATGTGCACCATATAAACTGTTTTTACCCTCCAACCCACTCCGTTATCTCTTCAAAACAAACTCCAGAAATTTATTTAAATGCAATTTTCCCTTAAGAAATCCAATGAAGACTTTTTCAAATCAACTGATATTTTTCCATTTGACTATTAATTCTATCCCGGATAATTGTTTCTAGAAGTTTCCCTACCATCAAAGTTAAACTGACTGGTCTGTAATATCGAGGATTATCTTTACAACCTTTCTTTTACTAGCCTTAAATGCTTGCAGTTCTCCAGTCCATTGGCATCACTCCTGAATCCAGGGAAGATTGAATGATTATTGTCAGTCCCTCTGCAATTTCTACTGTTACTTCCCTCAATATCCTTATCTCTGCCATATCTCCCACCTCCATTTGAAATCCCTTACTGGTCTCTAAGTAATTCTCCACCTCCCGATGCTGCCTGGCTTGCTGTGTTCTTCCAGCCTCTTGTTTTTCTACTTTGGATTCCAGCATCTACAGTTTTTGTTGTCTTGAATTAGATCTACCATCTACTCCCACTTTTAAGATACAAAATCAGAAACTGCTGGAAAAACTCAGCAGGCCTGGCAGCAACTGTGGAGAGAAAGCAGAGTTAACGTTTGAGGTCCGGTGACCTCTCTTCAGAATGGCTGTAGCAAGGAAAATGTTGGTATACAAGCTGGAAAAAGGATTGGGGCAGGAAAGGAGTAAAGGATAGGCAGAGATGGAGCCCGGAGAGAGAGAGAAGAAACAGTTGGGGGTAGACAAAAGAATGAGTAAAGATCAGCTGGGGAGAATGAATAGTTGCTAATAGGGACTGTGGTTTATTTGTGGTAGCAGCCCATGTGATGACAAGGTCTGGGTAAAGAAGGTGTTTCGGGCCTAAATTTATTGAACTCAACATTGAGTGCAGAAGGTTGCAATGCACCCAAGCGGAAAATGAGGTTTCATTCTTCCAGCTTGTGCTGAGTTTCACAGGAACACTGCAGCAAGCCTGAGACAGAAATGTTGGCCAGGGAACAGGGTGGTGTGTTGAAGAGGCAGGCAACCGAAAGCTCAGCGTCATTTCTGTGGACAGAATGAAGGTGTTCTACAAAGCGGTGACCCAGTCTGCACTTTGTCTCCCCAGTGTAGTGGAGACCACATTGTGAGCAGCGAATACAGTAGTCTAGATGGAGTGAAGTGCAGGTAAATTGCTGCTTCACCTGGAAGATGTGCCTGGGGCCTTGGAAAGGAATCTTTTAAGATCACTACCAGGAGACAGAGGAACTTGGTTCATATAGTTACCTTCAAAATATTCTTTATTCATAAAATGTGTAAACAAAATCAAGTTGATTTGAATATTACAGGACATGCAAGAAAATTCAATATGTTTCAAGACAACATGATACATTCAATTTGATTGTAGCGGTTTTAATATTTACAAAATACATTCCATGTCAGGTATGCAGCCCAAAGGCAAAATATTTCAAACTGAAAAGTACAGTAAATGCAATATATATAATAATCTCAAAAGAGTGGGAGCTGGTGGCATAGTGGTGATGTCACTGGACTAGAAATCCAAGGCTAATGGCCTGGCAACATGGGTCAAATCCTTTCAGAGCAGATGGTGAAATCTGAATTTAATGAAAAAGCTCTGATCCATGTAACCATTGTTCATTGTCGTAAAAACTCACCTGGTTTACCAAAGGAAATCTGCCATCCTTACCTGGTCTGGTATAACTCCAGGTCCACAATAACATGATTGATTCTTAGGTCCTTCCTTTGGGCAATAACTGTTGGCTTAGTAGGTGATCCTCACATTCTGTTAACAAAATTTTAAAAATTGTGTTCCACACAACTTCATGCAGTGGGAAACCCAGCAAGTTTCGGGCAGCTCAAAGAGCAACTTTCACTGAAATGATGGACACCAGTTGCAGTTGATTGGTTTGCATCCTTGGTTTGCATCCCTGGGAAAAATTGGTAGAGTCTCACATCATGAAGTCACTCACTGACAAGAACCATGACATCTCTTTCAAATCCTTTCTTTGTAAGTCATTCATGGGATGTGGGTGTCATTGATTAGACCAGCATTCATTGCCCACAGGGCAAATAGGAGCCAATTCTACACAATGAGTGATAACTCCCTAGAGAGTATTGATTAACAAAGGGACCTTGGTGAGCAAATTCACACCCTGAAGGTATCAGCACAGTTAGACAAGATGGTGAAGAAGGCATAATGGATGCTTGCCTTTATTAGAGAGAATGTAGAATATAAGAGCAAGGATGGCTTGTGACAACTTTATAAAACATTGGTTAGGCCACAGATGGAATACTAGCAGTTCTTGTTGTCACATTCTTGGAAGCACACAATTGCACTGGAGAGGGTGCAGAAGAGATTTACCGGGATGCTGCCAGGGATGGAAAATCTCGGTCATTTGGAGAGACTGGATGGGGCTGGGTTTGTTTTCTTTCGAGCAGAGGAGGCTGAGGAGAGATCTGATTCAGGTATACAAAAGTATGAGAGGACATAGACAGGGCGTATCATGAGAATCTCGTCTCCATTGCAGACAAGTCTAAGACCAGACGACAGAAGTTCAAGGGGAGGAATAAGTGGTTTAGAAGCAATTTGAGAAAAAGTTTTTCATCCGAAGGGAGGTAGATACATGAAATATGCTGACTGAGGGAGTGATGGAACCAAAACTCTTGCAACATTTAAGAAGAATCTAGATGAGCATTTAAAATGCCAGGGCACTGGAGGATATGGATCAAATGCAGGCAAAGCGGATTAGTGTAGCCTGGTGTTTGTTGGTCAGTAAAGACACAGTGGGCCGAAAGGCCTGTTTCAATGCTACATGAATCTATATCATTATGGTTCTGGTGCCAAATGTAGGACAGGAGAAAGTGAGGTCTGCAGACGCTGGAGATCAAAGCTGAAACTTTATTGCTGGAACAGCACAGCAGGTCAGGCAGCATCTAGGGAACAGAAGATTCGACGTTTCGGGCACATGCCCTTCTTCAGGAATGAGCAGAGAGTGTTCAGCAGGAGAAGATAAAAGGTAGGGAGGAGGGACTTGGAGGAAACACTCTCTGCTCAGTCCTGAAGAAGGGCATGTGCCCGAAACGTCGAATCTTCTGTTCCCTAGATGCTGCCTGACCTGCTGTGCTGT
>NC_057736.1:25357080-25392172 GCF_004010195.1 Chiloscyllium plagiosum
TTCCTGGATGCTGCCTGACCTGCTGTGCTGTTCCAGCAATAAAGTTTCAGTTTTGATCTCCAGCGTCTGCAGACCTCACTTTCTCCTCGAAGATTTCAACCTACTGCGAATCCTCTTACAAGGATGCCTTCCTTGAAGAAGCTCTCTGCCTCTCTCTATAAAGATTTCAGTGAGTCCCTCTCTCACTGCACACCCCAGGCTTCTCCTGCTGAACACTCTCTGCTCATTCCTGAAGAAGGGCATGTGCCCGAAACATCGAATCTTCTGTTCCCTAGATGCTGCCTGACCTGCTGTGCTGTTCCAGCAATAAAGTTTCAGCAAATGTAGGACAGACCAGGTAAGGAGAGCAGTTACTTCTCTAAAGGACATTAGTGTACCAGATGCATTTTTTCCAACAACAGTTTCTTGATCATCATTAGAACATTAATTCAGAAAATATTTGAATTAAAATTCCACCATCTGCTATGACAGGACTCAACTCCAGGTGCCCAGAACATGAGGCAATGCAGTGGCTCAGTGCATTGCTGCTTCACAGCGCTGGGGACCCGAGTTTGACTCCACTCTTGGGCAACTTTCTGTGTGGAGTATGCACATTCTCCCCATGTCTGTGTGGGATTCCTCCAGGTTCTCTGATTTTCTCCTACAGTCCAAAGTTGTGCAGGGTAGGTGGATTGGCCATACTAAATTGTCCATAGCATCCAGGGATGTACAGACTAGGTGGATTACTCATGAGAAATTCAGGGTTACAGAGGTGGGGTTGGGCCTAGATGGGATGCACTTTGGAGGATCAGTGCGGACTTAGAGTCATAGAGATGTACAGCACAAAAACAGACCCTTTGGTCCAACTCAATCATGTTGACCAGATATCCTAAATAAATCCTGTCCCATTTGCTAGCAATTGGCCCATATCCCTCTAAACCGTTCTCCCCCCATCCAGATGCCTTTTAAATGTGGTAATTGTACCAGCCTCCATCACTTCCTCTGGCAGCTCATTCTATACACATACCACCTTCTGGGTGAAAACGTAACCCTTTAGGTTCCTTTTAACTCTTCCCCCTCGCATCCTAAACCTATGCCCTCTAGTTCTGGACTCCCCCACCCCAGCGAAAAGATCTTGTCTATTTATCCTATCCATGTCCCTCATGATTTCATAAACCTCTATAAGGTCAACCCTCAGCCTCTGACACTCAAGGGAAAACAGCCCCAGCCTGTTCGGCCTCTTCCTATAGCTCTAACCCTCCAATCCTTGTAAATCTTTTCTGAATCTTTTCAGGTTTCACAATGTCCTTTCTATAGGAGGGAAGTGACTTGATGGGCCACATGTCCTGCTTCCACACCATAGGGATTCTACGATTATATTACCTGGGTCTCTGGATTAACAGTCTAACAATAATACCACTAGGCCATCTTCTCTTCGCAAAAGTACATGCCACAGGAAGAATAGGATAAGGACAACAGTCTCATTGCTACTGCAGTCACCTTGAGAGCAATGTGGGAAGTTGATGAGACTCTGGGCACGTGGAAAGAATCTGATCAGGAGGGCCTTCCTCACCACAGCTAAGGTGCATCTTTGTAATTTCTGGTAGTACCACATTCTGCTGAATGATTTTAGAAGTCTGCTCAGGGACCTATACAACACACTTCACCTTTTTCTTTATCGGCAGGTCCTCCAGGATATTGCATTCTGACCACTGGATGCATGGTCAAAGATATTTTTCTACATAAACCTCTCCATGGGGGACAGAAGTTATGACATGCAGCCAGACCACCCTTCATAATATCAGGGGCAGCTAAGAACTCAGCTTGTAGGGATACTTGCACGATAGGAAAAACCAGCAATATATACAAATAACACATACTGTTTGACTCACATTGTATATGTCAAAATGGAGCTCCAGTACAACTAGTGTTTTCAGTTACACGCAACACTTTTTTTGTTCCCTCTAAGTGGTGTCTCCATACTGAGGTTCTACACACAGTTTAATGCAGCTGCAGACAAAGGTGGCCATCAGAATAAGAGTTGTGTTGGGTAGGCTTATTTTCCTTTTATCTGGACCTTTGTGCCATGGGTCCCTGAGTTTGCAGTCCATTTTGGATCTCCAGATAAAGTGGATGGCTCGGGTGATAAAGAGAAAGGTGTTGTATGGTTCCTGAGCTGACTTGTAAAATCATTTGGCAGAATGTTGTACTACCAGAAATTACTGCAGGAATGAAGAATGGGACAAACTGATGCTATGTGTAGAAACACAGAGGATATCTTGCATTCAAAGACCAAGTTCTTACCAGCAATAGAGAGAAAGCATCTCTCTCACATACTCATACACCACAGCATGCAATTTTAGCTCGTTCCTCATGCCTATTATCCCACTTAGGTACCTCATGGCGACACGGCGGCACAGTGGTTAGCACTGCTGTCTCACAGCACCAGAGACCCGGGTTCAATTCCCGCCTCAGGCAACTGTCTGTGTGGAGTTTGCACATTCTCCCTGTGTCTTCATGGGTGTGCTCCGGTTTCCTCCCACAGTCCAAAGATGTGCAGGTTAGGTGAATTAACCCTGCTAAAATCGCCCGTGGTGTTAGGTGTAGAGGAATGGGTCTGGGTGGGTTGCTCTTCAAAGGGTCGGTGTGAACTTGTTGGGCCGAAGGGCCTGTTTCCACACTAAGTAATCTAATCTAAACATAAGGAATTTACAGGCCTTTTCAACGTGGGATTTTGTATGAAGATTAAGACAGCATAAAAAAGCAGGCTTTTAACATATCTCTCAAAATATTCCAAATCTGTTGATATGGATAATACTGAAATGCAATCATTAGTAAATAAGACATTGAATATAACATAGAACAGTACAGCACAGTACAGACCCTTCAGCCCTCGATGTTGTGCCAACCTTTTGTCCTACTCTAAAATCAGATTAACCTACACACCCTTCATTATACTGTCTTCTATGTGTCTATCCAAAGGTCACTGAAATGTTCCTAATGTATCTGACTCCACTACCACTGTTGGGAGTGCATTCCACGCACCCACCACTCTGTGTAAAGAATCTACCTCTGACGTCTCCCCTAAATCTTCCTCTAAACACCTTAAAATTATGCCCCCTCATGATAGCCATTTTAACCCTAGGAAGAAGTCTCTGGCCATCCACTCTATTTATGCCTCTCATCATCTTGTACACCTCTGTCAAATCACCTCTCATCCTTCTTCACTCCAATGAGAAAAGCCCTAGCTCCCTCAATCTTTCTTCATAAGAAATGCGCTCCAGTCCAGGCAGCATCCTGGCAAATCTTCTCTGCACCCTCTCTAATGCTTCCACATCCTTCCTATAATGAGGCAACCAGAACTGAACAGAATATTCCAAGCATGGTCTAACCAGAGCTCTATAAAGCTGCAGCATAACCTCACAGCTCTTAAACTCAAACCTCCTACTAATGAAAGCCAACACACCATATACCTTCTTGACAACCTTTTCAACTTGGGTGGCAACTTTGTGGAATCTATGGACATGGACCACAAGATCCCTATGTTCCTCCACACTGCCAAGAATCCTGCCTTTAACCCTGTATTCTGCATTCAAATTTGACCTTCTAAAGTGAATCACTTCACACTTTTCCAGGTTGAACTCCATCTGCCACTTATCAGCTCAGTTCTGCATCCTGTCAATGTCTCGGAGCAACTTACAACAGCCCTCTACACAATCCACAACTCCACCAACCTTCATATCATTGGTAAACTTACTAAATCACACTATCACTTCCACATCCAAGTCATTTATAAAAATTACAAACAGCAAAGGTCCCAGAACCGATCCCTGCAGATCACCAATGGTCATCAAGCTCCAGACTGAATACTTTCCATCTACTACCACCCTCTCAACCTCTGTCTTCTATGGACCAGCCAACTCTGCATCCAGTCAACCAGATTTCCCTGTAACCCATGCCTCCTTACTTTCTGAATGAACCTATCATGGGCAACCTTATGAAATGCCTTGCTAAAATCCATGTACGCCGCATCCACTGCTCTACCTTCATGTTTTGTCATATCCTCAAAGAATTCAACAAGGTTTGTGAGGCATGACCTGCCCCTCACAAAGCCATGCTGACTACCTCTAATCAACTATGGCTTTCCAAATAATCATAAATCCTTTGTCTCAGACTCCTTTCCAATACATTACCCACCATAGATGTAAGTCTAGCTGGTCTACAATTCCCAGGATTATCCCTATCCCTTTTATGAACAAGGGAATTACCATTTGCCAATCATCTGGTGCTACTCCAGTGGACAGTGAGGATGCAAAGATCATCGCCAAAGGCAAAGCAATCGCTTCCTTGCTTCCTTAGTAACTTAGAGTATATCCTGTCTGGCCCAGGGAATTTATCTATCCTTATGATTTTCAAAATTATCTGCACATCCTCCTTCTTAATATTAACCTGTTCAAGCAGATCAATCTGTTTCACGCTGTCCTCAGAAACACCAAGGTCCCTCTCAGTAGTGAATACTGAAGCAAAATATTTATTAAGGACCTCCAGGCGCATGTTCCCTCCACTATCCCTGATTGGTCCTACCCTCACTCTGGCCATCCTCTTGTTCCTCACGTAAGTGTAGAATGCCTTAGGGTTTTCCTTAATCCTAAATGTTAAAACATTTTCATGCCCCCTTCTAGCTCTCCTAAGTCCTTTCTTCAGTTCCTTCCTGGCTATCTTGTAACGCTCTAAAGCCCTGTCAAATCCTTGCCTCCTCAATCTTAAGTAAACTTCCTTCTTCCTCTTGACTAGATGTTCCACATCCTTTGTCACCCAAGATTCTTTCAACCTACCATCCCTCCTTGCCTCAGTTGGACAAACCTATCTAGCACTATCAGCAAGTGTTTTCTAAACAATAGAATCATAGAATCCCTACAGTGTGGAAACAGACCATTTGGCCCAACAAATCTACACCGACCATCTGAAAGTATACCACCCAGACCCATTCCCTTTCCCCTATTACTCTACATTTCCCCTGAATAATGCACCTAGCCTACACATCTCTAGCACTATTCAGGGCAATTTAGCATAGCCAATTCACCTAACCTGCACATCTTTGGAATGTGGGAGGAAACTGGATCACCCAGAGGAAACATATGCAGACATAGGGAGAATGTGCATACTCCACACAGACAGTCGCCTGAGGCTGGAATTGAACACGGGTCCCTAGCGCTGTGAGGCAGCAGAGCTAACCACTGAGCTACCGTGCTACCCCATCTGTCGTGCATTTCCCTGAGAACATCTGTTCCCAATTTAGGCGCTCCAGTTCCTGCCTAATAGCATTGTAATTCCCCCTCCCCAATTAAATACTTTCCCATACCATCTGTTCCTATCCCTCTCCATGAGTGTAGTAAAGTCAGGGAGTTGTGATCACTATCACCAAAATGCTCAACCACTGAGAGATCTGACACCTGGTATGTTTCGTTGCCAAGCACCAAATCCAGTCTGGCCTCCCCTCGGCCTATCTACATATTGCATCAGCAACCCTTCCTGGACACACCTGACAAAAACTGCTCCATCCAAACTATATTTGAACTAAGGAGGTTCCAATCAATATTAGGGAAGTTAAAGTCACCCATGACAACAAGCCTGTTACTTCTTCACCTTTCCAAAATCTGCCTCCCAAACTGCTCTTCCCTGTCTCTGTTGCTACTGGGGGGTCTGTAGAAAACTCCCAATAAAATGACTACTCCTTTCCTGTTTCTGACTTCCACCCAGACTGACTCTGTAGACCAATGCTCCTTGATGATCTCCCTTTCTGCAACTATTATACTAATCCTGATTAGCAATGCCAGTCCTCCACCTCCAATATCTCCTCCCCATCCCCAACCCCCCATCCCCCCACCCTCCATTCCTTTTGAAACATCTAAACTTCCCATTCCTGTCCCTGTGATATTCAAGTCTCCATAATGCCCACAACATCATAGTTCCAAGTACTGATTCATGCTCTAAGTTCGTCACCCTTATCCCTGATACTTCTTGCATATAGACAGGCAACATGTTTGCAGCTAGATTCTACATCAAGCTGCAAACTGATTTTTTTGGTCATGAAGAGTAAGTTGCCATGTGGGTTTGCCAGTATTCCTTGAAAAGGTGTAATGGGATCGTATTGAAAAAGGGGATGGGGCCCTAGCTCTGAAGTGGAATAATGTCAGAGACTCCTCAGCCCTCCCTTTGCTACAGCGTTGGAATGTCAGAACAGAATGCACACCCTCATCCTGGAATGGGGCAGGTTTAAATCCACACACTTGTGTCTAGGAGGTATAACATACAAACTAACTAACACTCTACAAGTAACTATAGGTGAACTCCTGCACTTTTACATTAGACAAACCAAAATGTACCATCACAGACATCAGCTAGCCTGAGCTTGTCTCTTATTTCCCACTGGCTATACATTTTTTTTTTTTTGACATTTAATCAATATTCGCAATCTACTGCTATTTTTTGAAGAGTTTATCATGATGGTCTATTGATTCACATGAAAATATATATTCAGGATTGCTGGAGTCAAACACCAATGACATCAAGAGAAGGGTAGATGAGAGCCATGAAAGCAGACTATCTGGGCTCCATTATAGGTGTGTTTTTTCCATGTCAGTCTGATATGTTATCCTCCATATTTCCTGTAAGCAAACAAATAAAATACACCCCAACTTCAATTATGTTGAATGAAAGGGCAAATCAGAATCTCAGGGTAAACACGGGGTACGTAGGCTGGGAAATTCAGATTATTATCTCCCCAGAATTAGTATCAAGGGTCCTTTCGAATGCACTCTCACAAGAAAAATAAGAATCCCACCATGACAGCTGCCACACATTGACAGTAACAACCCCAGAACACTATGCAGTGGTCCTCTCTCCTAGCCCTTTCCCTATGTACAGGCACATGAATTTCTTTAAAAACCAAAACGACTGCAGATGCTGTAAATCAGGTTTGGCAGCGTCTATGAAGAGAATTTGGAGTTAATGTTTCGGGTCCAGTGACTCTTCCTCAGAACTCTAGTTTCTTTTCACATGAATTTCTTTGTAAGGTGACATTTTGTACAAAGGTTTGCAAACCATATTAATGAGCTTGCAATTAAACCAGTTTCCTTATGCCTTTGGAAAATGGTTTAATTATTGAATTTAGCTAAAAATCTAAATGTTGAGAAAATTACATCACATGATGTAGTTCCTCCAAGCTGCCGAGGAACATTGTATCTTGTCACAAACTGGATTCATCAATGAAACAAATACTGGCAACTGGACATGGCCCCAAGAAACACTTATATTCAAAAAATATTTTTTTACAAAGCTAACTTATCATTAATTAGAATATTATTAGCTGTAGAATCACAATATTACTATCAGTGCTGCCTTCTACCAGGACTGTTATTCTTGTCACCTCTTTAAATAATTCAGATGTGTGATTAATACCAGCTAGAATGAGTGAATAATGAGGTGCTATTTATCCTTATATATTGGATAAATAATTAAGAGAGTAGAATTTGTGCAGGTGAAAATAGGGCATTAATTAGTTTTTTTCAAGTCTAACACATGAGGATTTATCAATCGCACACAACTTTCAGCATGCAATCTCTGTTTCACACCATAAATTCATTTTATCCTTTCTACTTCAGTGTACACAAGTTAGATGTGAACATTATCCAGTAACTGGGTTGCAGCTTTGAGAGAGTGCTAGCTGTCACAGGATGATGTTAGGATCCCAATCTACAGCTGAATATGCTGTTTGAAGCAACTGATTGAGATTTGATTATCTTGTAAACAACAACTGATCATGTTGATTCCCCAGGTTTACACATAAAGTACAGGCAATTTGAGAAATCTTACCATTCTGGCTCTAATTAACTTATCAAATAACCCCATCTAAAACAGATTGCTGGTTTATCTATTTCATTGTTGTTTCTAGTTAAAGATCACACAACATCAGGTTATAGTCCAACAGGTTTATTTGGAGGCACTAGCTTTCAAAGCACTGTTTCTTCATCAGGTGGCTATAAGAAGCAAGACTTTGAAAGTTAGTACCTACAAATAAACCTGTTGGACTATAACCTGGTGTTGTACAATTTTAACTTTGTCCACCCTAGTCCAACACCGGCACTTCCAAATCATTGTTCTTTTTGGGAACTTGTGGTAGACCAATTGGCTGCCATGCTTCCTACTTCACAATAATGAAAAGTACAGCATTAGTTGTGAAGAACTTTTGGATGGGGATTTCAATCAGGTAGATCCACAAATGTGTTTTAATAATATGTAAAAAGAAGGACATGACAACCAATCAGAACCTGAGTCAAGAGAACAGGCAAGGAGAAAGTGAGGACTGCAGATGGCGGATTACCAGAGTTGAAAAATGTGGTGCTGGAAAAACACAGCAGGCCAGGCAGCATCCGAGGAACAGGAGAATCAACATTTCGGGCATAAGCCCTTCTTCAGGAATGAGGCTGGTGTGCCAAACGGGCTGAGATAAAAGGTAGGGGAGAGGGAATTTGGGGGAGGGGCGCTGGGAATACGATAGGTGGAAGGAGGTGAGGGTGAGGACAGTCTACCAGTTAAATGTGAAGAGATTACAGAACTTGGGTAGAGTGGGAACTGCACACCTTGTTCTATGAATCACAAAAAAAAAGGATCTTGCTACTGCAAGCGCTTAGGAAGGCAAATGGAAAGTATTTATTGCAAGGAGAAAAGAATATAAAAGTGGTGTAGTTTTACTGCAACCATACCGAGCCTTGCTAAAACCATTCCTGGAGAAACTGTGTACAGTTTTGGTGTCCTTATTTGAAAAAAATACATGATTGCGCTAGAAACAGCACAGAGAAGCTTCACTCGAATCTTTTCCCAGCTACAATTCAGTGAAGAAGTGTTACTGGACCCGAAATGTTAATTCTGCCTTCTCTGCACAGACCCTGTTATACCTGCTGGCATTATCATCACTGAACTCCCCACTATAATCATTGTGGAAGTTACCATTGAGCAGAAATTGAATGGGACCAACCATATAAATATTGCGACTACAAGAGCAGGTCAGATTTGAGGAATTCTGTAGCAAGTAATACACTACTTGACTTTCCGAAGCCTATCCACCACTTACAATGTCCAAGAACACCATAATTTGCAAATTCTCTTCTAAGTTGACAGTGTGTTACTGGAAAAGCACAGCAGGTCAGGCAATATCCGAGCAGCAGGAAAATCAACGTTTTGGGCCGGAGCCCTTCTTCAGGAGTGAAGCTGGAAGCCTCGGGGGTTACAGGGGGCAGGGGAGGGGGGTGGGGCTAGGGAGAAGATAGTCAAGAGTACAATATGTGGATGGAGATTGGGATGAAGGTGATAGCTCAGCGAGTCTGTTTCAGGACATGCTTGAAGAGCTTCAGGGCAGAGGAGATGACCTGGGGGTTGCAGTGAGAGAGAGACTCACTGAGATTCTTGTAGAGAGAGGAATTCTTCATGTGTCCATACTTCTTCACTAAAACCTTCAGTCACCACTGTCAATGTGATTTCAGCTGAACTCACTACCCTCACCATTTACACGATCCTCACCCCAACCCACAAATCACCACCCACCCCATTATATAAATGAGCTGGTGTTAGATATACTGCTGGGAATGCAATTTTTTGCCCCAACCATATTTATACAGTGTAGAGCCTACATCTTCCAATCTGGGTCAAAATCCCTCCTTCTGATCCAAATCAAGTAAAAAAATTGCCTAAATTTTGCCAGGACTTTTCAGACCAAACTTCAAATGCAGGCTTCATCCCTCCCAACAGAAGCAGGCCAGCAAACCACATCACAAACTTTTGCAGAAGCCATTAATCCTCTGTTTTTTTAGCATTAACTGCTGCATTTCAGTAAGTTAGCACAATTAAAGGTCCCAGAGCTTCTTTAACAGTCACTAAGGGAAACTAGGTGTGCAAGGTAGGTCAGTGTGGGATAGGGTGGCAAGTAGGCAGGAAAGCAGAGTGGCTGGTGGGTAAGGGGTTAGGGTGGCATGTGGGTGAGAGAACCTGCCGGACATTAATGTAAAGAATGTGATGAATGGACAGTTTGAAATTTAAAAAAAATGATCTGATTGGACACTTTTGGAATTTTTGATGATGTCACTAAAAAAATTGATAAAGGGGAGTCGATAAATGGATTTTCAAAAGGCTTTTGATAAGGTCGGTTAGCAAAATTCTAGTGTGTGGTATGAAACGTAACATACTGGCATGGATTAATGATTGGCAAACAGACAGAGAACAGAGAGTAAGAATAAATGGGGCATTCTCACTTTGACAATCTCTGACTAGTGGAGTATCACAGGATTAGTATTCAGGACCTAATTGTTCACAGCCTTGCCCTCCTGATGCCAGCTGCATTGAACAGACACTGGATACTCTTAAACAAGGAATACCACTCATACCCTCCACCCCATCCCTGGATGTCCACTGGCAATCTCATGTGTATTTGCTTATCAGACTCCCTGCCTGGCAAGCAACCTGCTGCTGGGCTATTACCAGTGGTGGTGGGGTGACCTAAGCAGTTATTCATTGTACGTTTAAAGCCCTGCTTTGGCAGAAAGTGGGGAGGCTATTGATGTGCATACCCACCATGGACTTAACAGGATGGAGGCAGGAAGGTCTTCTCTGTCACCCTTCCATCTGATTAAACCCCCTTAAAAGATCACTTGGTGATGGAATTAAATTTTGCCCATCGCATCAAAATACAGTAAAGGAACATTGTTTTTCCAATGTTTGTGTTTCAGCAACAGGAGTGTTTGGATTGAAGTACAATCATGTACAAATAGAGTCATAGAGTCATACACAGAAACAGACCCTTCAGTCCAACTCATCCATGCCAATCAGAAAATTTGAACTGATCTAGTTCCATTTGCCAACATTTGGCCCGTATCCCTCTAAGCCCTTCCTATTCATATACCCATCCAGATGCCTTTTAAATGTTGTAATTGTACCAGCCTCCATCACGTCCCCTGGCAGTTCATTCCCTACATGTGCCACTCTCTTGTCCTTCCTAGTTTTCTGTGCCATGTGACCTCTACTCTGAGGCACACACAGTACAGGAAGGCACCCACGCTCACTTCAATGAGGTCCTCATGTTGAACACACTGCTGTATTGTACACCTGAAACATGGTGGCAGAAATGGAACTGAGGTATGTTTAGCAGAGTTATAAGAAAGCACATTGGCTGACAGGGGTCAAAGATTACATAGGAGAAAGTGAGGACTGCAGATGCTGGAGATCAGAGCTGAAAAATGTGTTGCTGGAAAAGCGCAGCAGGTCAGACAGCATCCAAGGAGCAGGAGAATCGACGTTTTGGGCATAAGCCCTTCTTCAGGAATGATTACATGCAGAGCTGTGAGCTGTCATTGAAAAATCCCGAAAAAACAATGAAGCAAGACGTAGCTAAGACATTGATTAAGAGGAAGCAGCTGCAGCCTTTCCATTGCCATCTTCTGTTCAAATGACAGAGGACAGGAAACCAAACTGGAATTTCATCCATGCATAATGGTAGAACTATAAAATAGCAATATTTATTGTGCAAACCAGAATAGTAACAAGTCTTTACACTTTTATTACTGTTTGGAAAGAAACTATTTTCAAAATGCCTTCCACTGTAAATCTCTCTGAAAAACAGGAAAAACACATGGTAGAAATTCTTAAAGCTTGGAAGGCATGCTTTGAATTCCAAATGAAGGTTACCAATGGCTGGGGTTTAATCGGATGTGTGCACATCCGCAATAGGTGCTAAGGGTGCTCCATCTGGTTCTCCATGGCAACTGCCAACCTGTCCAGAGAGGTAGTTAAAAGGTCTCAATTTCTGCTGCACTGCTGCAGACTCTGTGTAATGAAGGCCAATCTGCCCCACAGACCTGACTGCATCTGCTGCAACGTCCTCTGAAGGTGGCAGAAATCCCTGATTGCCAACACCACTGGCTCCCCTCCTGCCCGCCACTGAGCAGTTGCCTGGTCTCTGGCAGTTCTCCTAGTGCCAGCCCCTTGAGCCATTTCTTCCTCGGCCAGTCTCAGTGAGGTGTTCACCAGCTTGTGCTCCCACACTTTCTAAGCCTAAAGATGGCAGCATCTGAGCTGCTGGGAGTACAGGAGGCAGCCTCGCCAACACTTCCTCTGAGGCCTCTTTCTCAGGAGGGAGCTTCTAGAGAAGCTGGGTATTTCTCCACAGAGGTTGTGTATAAGACAAAACAAATGAGACAGCGTAATGTGGTTTGCGATGTATTCAGACTGACAGCGGAGTAATGGGAGAGAGGTAATGGCGTTCAGAGTAGTACTTGCTCAGTTGTTGGAAAATGGATATTTCTGCAGGAGCGGATTCGGTCCTCTCCTGTGAGGTCAAGGATTTTCTCCTTTGTAGGGAGTGAGGATCTGAACGTCATGGTAACAGCCCACCCCCAGCCCTATGGGCCCACTCACACCTCACTGGTATGGGCTGTCTTCTCCTGTAACAACATCAAAAGGTTAGGAATAAGGGAGATGAGAGTGGACAGCACAGTTATTAGTGCTGATGCAGATGGGAAAAAAATTATTGAGGTGTTCGATGGGATGGGGGAGGGAGCATGGAGGCATGTGGGATTAACGATGTAGGAAGCTGAGGGGAGTGAGAATGTGTGAAGTTAGTTGCTGCAGGCAAGAGTGAGGGTGACAGAACATGGTCCTTGGTGGGACCTGGGTATATTAACAGAGATAGGGTGAGTGGTTGGTATTGTAGAAAAGATGGGGACACTTAGCCTAGCATGGTGGAAAAGGAGATTGACCTTCTTTCCACAGTGCTGTGCATTCCACCAGGTAGCTAGCTTAACTTGGGTGACAACCTTGGATGAGGCTGGCATGGTCCTCCACTGATCATCCTAAGGGAAGAAGAAATGTGCGATATCTGAGGCAAATATCAGGAAACACGCAGGTTTTTCTGGATTTACGATGCTTGTTTGATGCATAATTAACGAAAGCTCTGGTGTAAGGGTTGTTGGTGTTAAAGCAGGTAGCTACTAAGTGGGGAATTTTTGTGCGAATGGTATGTACTAAGATGGGGGCGGAAATTAATGTGAGCAATTTTATAATGGGGTGATCGGTGATTAATGAGGTGAGTTTCATAAAATGCATGAGAAATTTCACTGGGCCTCGCTGTGAAAACCCTCCAAAGAATTTGTGTAACTCAGACTTAGCAGTTTTTAATGTAGGATTTAGCCCTGAGCACAGTGTTATGTTGAACACTCAAAACAAGAAGTTCGAGGTTTCTTTCATTTGATCCTTTCTAAAGTATCATTTTGCAAAATACTATGTTGCTGCAACAGTGCATTCATTAACAAGCCTGCATCTCTGTCTGAAAGATTTATAATTGTACCCAGTAAAGTTACAGTACTTTGCAATTCTTGAAATGCTTCAAAAGCGTCTTTCTCACCATCAGTATCTTCATTTCTAGTGATTTTATCATTCATTTTAATTACCTGTTTCTTTTGTTTAGTTGTTTTCCAATGACTTAATAAATAGTTGCTGAACTTCAGTGCTGAGGACACAATGGAAAGCCAGCTGCACTGGCCTGGGTATGATCGAGTCAGAGCTGAACGGATGGCAGAAATATAAGGATGAATAAACATTTTGGGCTGAAAACGCTTTGTGTTGCTGCTAACCGAAAATCCTACCCATTGTCATGCTCAGTAACTGCAGCCAGACAATCCCACGGATTATCAGCTGCCATTTTTTTAAGAGGGGAATTTTTTTCTGTGTCCTTAAGGTGTTAAAGAGGAAAGAAGTGATGAATGTTGTTTGCACAGAGCATTGTTCTGTATGAGGCTGTATGAGCATAGTGCTGTATGAGGCTGCCTGCACAGGAATAGGTTTTTAGTCACCATTGTCTCGAAGGACAGGGACCTGAAAGGTCTATACTATGTAGCGTGGTAGGAGAAAACCACTTGCTACATATTAACAACAATGTAGAAGCTGCACTGCAAAGTGACAGTCACAGGAACTATGAGAGGGAGCAGATTTTAGATTTTACTGATCCTAAACCATTCTCCCACAAGTCCATGTGATGTCATTGTAGTGGGTGGTGCTTCATGTACTCCTCAGTATTAACCCTTTCAGATTTTTACAGCATTTTACTGCAAACAAGGAGGTGTCTTAAAACCGGAACATTGGTTTAGTCCATCTTAAATATAGCAACATTGAAAAATAGAAAATAGGAGCAGGAGTAGACCATCTGGCCCTTCAAGCTGCTCTGCTATTCAGTATGATCATGGTTGATCATTCAACTCAATGACCACTTCCTGATTTCTCCCATATGCTTTGGACCCTTTAGCCCAAAGAACTATATCTAACTCTTTCTTGAAAACAATAAATGTTTTGGCTTCAACCGCTTTCTGTATTAGACAATTCCACAGCCTCACCACTCTCTGGCTGAAGAACTTTCTCAATTCACATCTAAATGGCCTGTCCTATATACATAGATTGTGATCCTTGGATCAGACCTCCCTGGTCATCAGAAACATCCTTCCTGCATGCCTCTGTCTAGTCCTGTTAGAATTTTATAGATTTCTATGAGGTACCCTCCTCATTCTTAACTCCAGTGAATATACACCTAACCATTCCAGTCTTTCGTCAGACATCAGTCTTGATAAACCTTTGCCGAACTCCCTCTATGGCTAGAACATTCTTCCTCAGGTAAGGAGACCAAAACTGTACACAGTACTCTGAGGTAGGTCTCACCAAGGCCCCATATAACTGCAGCAAGACATCCCTGCCGCTGTACTCAAATCCTGTTGCTATGAAAGCAAACGTACCATTTGCCTTCTTCATCACCTGTTGCACCTGCATGCTTATTTTCAATGCCTGGTGTACAAGGACACCCAGGTCTCATTACACCTCCCCATTTCCCAATCTGTCACCATTCAGGCAATCAATCTGCATTTGCAAATGTGGAGATGTTGCATTTAGTTCTCTCAACTTAATTATTAATATAGATTGTGAATAGTTGGGATCCGAGCACTCATCCATGTGGTACCCCACTGCTCACGATTCAGCAAATGATCTGTTTATTCCTGTTCTTACATTTTTGCTGAATTCAAACTAGTGCTTGGGGTTACTGCCCAGAGGGTCATTGAACAGCTGCTTAGCAATTAAAATGTCATTCCAGAGAGAGAAACCGGTTAAAGACTTAAAAATGAAGCCACTCATCATACTGAACCTCAAGGCTAATATAGTGAGAAAGGATATTGGTGCAGGTAATCTAGATGTAGAATCAAGATTAGAGTAGTGCTGAAAATGCATGGCATGTCAGACAGCATCCGAGGAGCAGGAAAATCAACATTTCGGGCAAGAGTCCTTCATCAGGAATGGCTCCTGCCCAAAATATCAATTTTCCTGCTCCTCGGATGCTGTCGGACCTGCTGTACATTTCCAGTACCACTCTAAATCTTGACTCTAATCTCCAACATCTGCAGTCCTCACTTTCGCCTCGATGTAGAATCAGTCTGGGCGGAGCTAAGAAGCAACAACGAGAAGAAAATTTTAGTGCAAGTTAACCATAGGCCATCAAACAGTAGCAGTAAGTTAGCAAATGGCCTTAAACAGGAAATTGGAGCTGTATTAGGTGGTATAGTAATAATAGAGGATGTTACTTTACATACTGGACAAACCACATTAGCAAAAATGCAGTGGCAGATGAGTTTCTACAACAGGTACGAGGCGTTTTTTTTTGAAAATCCAATAGTTGAGGAACTAATGGGAGAACACGCTGTCCTAGATTTGGTTTTGTGCAGTGAGAAGGGGCCTGTCTCCAGCAGTTTCTGTGTTCATTTCAGATTTCCAGCATTCACAGTATTTTGCTTTTATGTGGGTTTACTGGGATGTATTCATTGCAATTTAGGAGAATATGAGGGAATTTTGTTGTCACAAATAAAATGCTGACAGGACTGGACAGCCTGGATGCAGAGATGATGT
The DNA here is from genome assembly GCF_004010195.1 of Chiloscyllium plagiosum. Taxonomy (NCBI): domain Eukaryota; kingdom Metazoa; phylum Chordata; class Chondrichthyes; order Orectolobiformes; family Hemiscylliidae; genus Chiloscyllium; species Chiloscyllium plagiosum. The sequence goes on from NC_057736.1 coordinate 25,373,047, forward strand.
TTCACCCAGCTGGTGGATCCACAGCAAGAGGTTATGGTCTCAAGATTTGGTTAAGCCATTTCGGGCAAAGACAGGGAGAAATTTCTTTACTCAGAGAATGGTGAACCTGTCGAATTCTCTACTGCAGGATGCCATGGAGACTAAATTATGGAATATATTTAAGAAAGAAAGAAATTTCTAGAAACTAAAGGTGTCAAGGTGTATGGGAAGGGAACAGGAGTTTGAGGTTGAGTTAGAAGATTAACCTTGATTCTGTGGAATAACAAAGTGGACCTGATACGATTAATTGCCTGCTCCCTATGTTTTCAATGCTCTTGACGTATAATTCCATCTGGGTCCTCCCAGCTTGTTGGCAGCTCCTAAACATTAACGGTGAATAAGTTGCCTATTCCCTGCTCCCTGCCAGTGTTTTGATAGCTTGAAACAGCCCCAGAGATATCAGACTTACTGAGATGATCCCTGGGACCGTAGTTTGAGAATCACGTTGGCACTGATCCTGCCAGGTTTACAAGATCCAGTCCATTGTGTCGATTCAGCCCCTGAGTGTTAAACATGCGTGTTTCAGATTCGTACCTTCCAACAAGTTCAAATCATGGTAATCAAAATTTGGGACCAAATTAAGACCTTCAAGCAGGCTTATTAACATTGCATCTATTTGGTACTTATTTTTATCCCCTGGTCAGTATAACCTAAGAATGCTCACAAACTCAACCTAGATAGGATGAATATTTAGGTCTGCCTGGAGATATTCTCTGGGATATAAACATTTTAAAATAATTCTGAAACGCCTTTGTTTAAGGATATCTGCACATTTCCCAATATATAACTATACAATAGGGTAATCCATGCTTTAACAATAATACTCTAGTAATATAATTCCATTATCATGTCTTCCATATATAAGTTTTTTCAATTTATTTAACGCACATGGAGAAAATGAGCTCTTATCATGACGCCAACTATGCATTGCTAAACTGTTTTTCTTTAGTGTTGGTAAAGAGTAAATGTTTGCTTAAAGATTTAAAACCCAAAGCTACACAGCCTGGAGTGGGCAGGCAGTAGATATGCATTGTGGCTGGAGGGCCATTTTCCCATTTCTATCCCTCTCCCAGAACATTTCCCAGGTGGTAGAATGGAATTGTGTTAAGTCCTCAAGAAGCAGGGAACCAACTGTGACACCTACAGGTGCATTGATGTGTATTTTCTAGTTGCCTTACAGGTATGTGCAGGTTAGAGTGGTGCTGGAAAAGCACAGCTGGTCAGGCAGCACCTGAGGAGCAGGATTTTCTGCTTCTCGGATGCTGCCTGGCCAGCTGTGCTTTTCCAGCACCACTCTAATCTAGACTCTGATTTCCAGCATCTGCAGTCCTCACTTTTGCCTAAGTATGTGCAGGTGTCTATGAACAGATTAGCTTCCTGGAGGAGGCATCCTGGCAAAAGACCAGGTGTCCAGAGCTCCCTCAATAGTACTGGCCTGATTGCAGTATGCTGAGAGCAATGTTTAACTTCCTGATAAAAAAGTTAGGAAGAGGGGTTCTCCTCATGCTCTTTAAGAGCAACCTGCTGGTCCTGCAGCAGCCTACATGCTGTTCATAACTGTCCTTGGTATATTTTAAAAACCTAGAACTGGACCTACTTTCTCACCCTCAAATATAAAGCATTTAATCATATTATGATCGTTGCCACTTTGACGGACCTTCACCACAAGGTCACTAATTAATTCTATCTTGTCGCACAATACCAAGTCTACCAGGAAACTTCAATTACACAAATATAGATTGGTAGCCTTGTACTTGTAGAGAGGGGCAACTGTTCCTGGATTGAATGCAGGACAGCTGAATGTGTCCAGTCCAAAAAGAAACAAAGTAATGTTAGTTCTGGTTCTTAGAAATAAGATGGGCTAAATGGACCATGTGTTAGTGGGAAACATTTAGGAAGCAGTGATCGTTGTACCATAACATTTAGGATGATGATAGAGAATGACATGCAACAGTCCAGAGACAGAAACATGAATTGGCCAAATTTGGACTTAATTGGGGCAAGGACATGACTGGGTAGGATTGACTGGAATGAGGATTGGAGGGAAAAACTGCAACCAAACAATGAGCCACCTCCAAAGAGGACATGGTTTGGGTCAGTAAAGGCATATACCCTCAAATAGAAAAGATAGATATGAGATAGGACAAACCAATCTAGAGATCATTGAATAACAAAGGGGATAGAAATTAAGATTAAAGAAGAAAAGTGTGTTTATAAGGTGTGAGGTAGAAAATAAAACAGATCCAGGACAAATACTGAAGGATTAGAGAGTAGATGAAAAAGCAAATAATTGAAAAGGAATTCTGAGGAAAGAAATACTGGCAGCCAACTGAAGGGGACATCTCAAAGTCTTCTATGGCCATGTAAATAGTGAAAAAATGCTAAAAGTAGGAGTAAGGTGGATTAGGGACCAATAAGGGCTTTTACCAATAAGGAGGAGATGGCTGAGATATCACATGAATAATATGCATCTATCTTTTCCAAAGAGGGAGAAGGTACTCAGGACAAAGAAAGAAACTTGGTTACTAGAAGGGTTCAAAATTGACAAGGAAGATGTTTTGGATAAACTGCTGCTATTTAAAGTTGACAAGGCACCAGGACTGGATGAGATGCATCCAAGGACATTGAAAGAAGTGAACGCGGAAATTGCAAGGACACTGGGCATATCTATCAGATTTCCTGAGACTTGAGGGAGGGGTCAGAATACTGGAGAATTGCAAATATTATGATCTTGTTCAGAAAGTTGATGAAGTACAGCAATTACAGAGCAGTCAGTTTAACCTACAAACACTTCTTTGGGTTAAGATTAAGTCACATGGAAAAGGTTGAGTTGATTACAAGAGTCAGCATGGATTTCTAAAGGGAAATCATGTTTAAATAACTTGCTGAACTTTTTTGAAGAGATAACAGAAAGGTTTGGTGAGGGCAATATATATCAATATATTCAAAATATATTAAGTTTGATATTTTTATCAAGTAGTTACCAGAGAGGATACCAGATGTGTAGTATCTGCCAGTGGATAAAAAAATATATATTTCTATTTTCTTCATTACATTGAGAGCATGATCTGTGAAATACATTGCAGTTAAATATCTGGTATGTTTAGCCGTTGCTCATTCCTTCATCAAGTGTCCTACTGATGGACTCACTATTAACTGCGGCCTTTTAAAAATAGTTTTTAATTAAATTCATTTCTGGGGACATGGGTGTCACCAGCAAAACCAACTGGTGATAAATGCTCAGAATAAGTGGAAAATTCTGTTTTGCAAATTCTCTGATATATGACTTTAGAATAAATAATGGCTGAGGTTTGTTAACAAGCCTACATGCAACCTTAGAGATAATTCCCAAGCTTTGATAAAAAACATATCACATTTTCAGTTAGAAATTTGTCTCTTTTAATCTGGAATATGTCTTTTGCGTATTTCCATATAGTATTGATATATCAGGCAGAAGGACTTTTCTACCATGGTTTCCAGAAAAAAATCTCAGAATGCATCAGCATGGACCCATGTCTTTATTCTTACAGCAGGGCAGCATTGTCTGTTTTGCAGACCATCCTATAGTCCCTATGAACTAGATCATCAGATGAGTGACATTTTGGTAGTTATACTGCATAAAGGGTCAATACCCACTTGGTTTGGGTTTGCCCCTATTTCACTCAATGATTATACAATTCTTCCATGCCATCTGTCTGGTCTGGATTTTAACCTGGGTCCCAGAACAGAAATGAAAAGTGCACTCCCTCTTTGAAAATGTGAGCATGAGCTGGCACTAGCGTATCATGTGGCTGTGCCATTAAATGATAAAGCACTGGTTTGCACATTGGTCTTCCCAATCTGCTAACATCTAATTGAAGCCAAGTAGCTAAAGAGAGCATTGAGAACAAACCAGGCAGTCAAGCAGAGATGATGGTGGCAAGTTAGAGGCGATTCACCTTATTCTGAGAACATCATAGCAGCCTGTTTTAGAACAGCTAGCTACAACTGCTGTAAAAGATCGTTTGATTGAACTACTTTGTACAAACGATGTGCGATAGGTGGAGATACAAACAAAATTAAAAATTCAGTGAAAATTAAAATTTAAAAGTGTGCAAAAGTGGGTTAAAAATAATTCTAAAATAATAGCTAAAGACTTCAAAAAGAATCAGCCTTTGAAGGAAATTGTCTTTTCAGGGCTCTATATTGTAGTGAAAGGCACCAATTTGTGCAACTGTCAGTCCTCCCAACAGACTAAAAGTGTCTTGTTAGTGAAGGTGTGAATGTACAGCGTTAGTGTTTCTTTCTGGGTGTGAATGACAATTGATGACAGATGCTTGCTGATTGAGGGCATGCAGGTGATAACATTGTAACTCTGCTACAATGCACCTGCTGTGTGCAGCATCTGTTTCCTCGTTGCCTTGCCAAATCCAAACATTATACCCAAAACACAAAACTCTTATCAAAAAAAGTCATTTTGTAGCACAAAAGGCATTGTTTCCCTACCGGTAAGCTATGAGAAGATCCACCCATTTTAAACTCTATTAACTTCATGCACTTGAGTTTTTGTTTAGGGGGAAGGCGAGGTGCAGGAAACTAGAGCCATGTTTCTCTGTGACTGATGAACCAGCCCCATTTCCAACTCAGGCTTCTCTTCATCTTTCTTGGCATTGTGTTTATGAATTAGTAACCAAAACTTTGGGCAAATTGTTGAATATTTTGAAGGCAAAATCATTTATCAAATCAGGGTACTAAGGATGAATATTAGGTCACAATAGAAATTAGGCTTTTGTACAGAGGAAAATCTCAGATACTTGAGATTAAAAACAACGGGCTTTTGGTTTTAACCTGCGCATATATTGAAATAATGTTTGTGAGTTGGTTCAGGTTGATGTGGAGAAAAATTACTGTGAGAGCCTTTTCAATAAGCAAATCAAAAACCTTTCTGCATGTTACCGATTGCAAGTGCTCCTGAAATCTTTTTTTAAAGGAAAGGTACAGCTCAGGTTATTGAGCCTGCAGTCATATCCCACATGTCCAGCTACCATTTTAGATCCTAGTATGTCAGAATGATTTCAGTAAAAGTGTTCCTAGATCTCTTATTTATCAATCTACTGTCATTATGCTTGTAGTCTCTACACAGAAGAAGATTCACATTTTAAACAATCCCAAAAGTATTTAAGTACTTTGAGCAAACCTGTCCAAGCTGGTTGTTGCTTCCAGATCCATCTGGAGTTCCCTGGCAATCAAGACCTGGGTAGGATGAGCTTTATCATTTCCTTCCTGGACATTCAAATAGGCTAGTTCACCAATAGTAGGCTCTAACTAGAGCGATAATGAAAACTGAAATATTCTGGCTTGTGCCATTTTATCCATTCCTCTCTCCACCATCTCTTGACCACCTGTTCTGGTGTTATGGAATTTTGGGGAAGGGCAAGAATTGCAATGTAGGAAAAACTGGGAAAGAATCTGAATCTAAGTTATTGCTGTCAATCGTAAGATATTGAGACCCCGTGGGTCATCACTCGTCATATCTTGTCAATCAGGCAAAGACCCATTTATTTATATTCTCTGTTTTCTGCCAGTCAGTCAATCTTCTGTCTATGCTAATGTAATCCCATCTGTTCACCTTTGAAGTTTCGCCCTTATGAAATACCTTCTGGACATCCTAGCTCAGTATGTTTACATTCTCTCCTTTATCTACTGTACAAGTTACTCCTTCAACAAACTCCAATAAATTGGATAAAAATGATTTCCCACTGACAAAATCATACTAACTCTTTCCGATTACTTCAAATTTTTCTAAGGTGCAGCTACAATGTCTTTAATGGTGATTCTACACCTTCCCTATTAAAAACATTGAGCTAACAGTTTTCTGCCTCCCTCCCTTTCTCATAGAATTCCATATATACTCGAGTAACACTAGATCTCATGTAAAAGTTGACCCCTTTTTTTGGCCAAAAATTCTGGAATTTTCCATATATGTCGTATAAAAGTTGACCCTAGTCCTTCACAGATAACAGATCAACACTGTTTAGAGATCAATCGGGCTTTTGTGAATGATACAGTATTTTTGACTGTAGCATGAATTTCAGTCCCTCAGAAGTAGTCAATAGTCAACCTCATAAATTTAACCTTAAAAAATAGACCAAACAATTCAACTTTTTCATGAGGATATGCAATATATTTTCTACTTTCCAGTTCATATTGTAATATGTATTGTATTGTAACAGTGAGAACAAATCACTAGATTATAGTAAAATTATCTGAGAAGTATGTACCATGTAAGACCATAACCTGACAGCAGTTTTATGTCATCTGATTACCCATATAAATAATTCATATTAAAATACTCAATAAATTAGAATCAAAACTCCTACTCTTCAGGCCAGTTGCATATTAGGACTCCAAAGGCATTTATATTAATACTGAATCTATTTGGCTCAACTCATGTCTGAATTCATCTTTTTTTCATAAAAAAAGAGATGCTTGTAACCATTACACTCAGACATGGGCAATGGAATGTATTTCACTTCCAAAGTGGGATTAAATCCAACATAAACAATTGTGATGTCTCCTCCTGTAATTGAGACAAGCTGGTAGGGTACATTAAAACACCGTCTATTTGTCCTGTAACAACTGTTGTAAATTCAGCCAGCACACTGCAAATCACTCTTATGAATTAAAAATGTACTGCTTTAGTATACTGTTTCTTCAAACTGTGGTCCAGGCAGAAACATTTTTCTAAGGATGTGATTGGTTCTGGAAAAATAGAATATTATCTTCTTTAATGTCCTGGATGTGAACAATATGCTAAGGAAAAGGGGAAAGAAAGCTTTGATGGGTAAAAGCTTAAAGTGGTGGAAATTTAAACAGAAATTCCAAAGACATTCCCAGCCCAATATGCACATCTGCATAGATAAAGTATAATTGCAAATTTGAGCAATTGTACTTCTCCAACCAAGCCAATTTGTCTCAGGAGGTAAAGGTACCAAAGACGCACAGGAAAATAACTGATAAACACACAGTTATATGCAGCTAATTAAAGCACAGGAAATGTAAATAATATTTGCTATGTTGCACTGAATATGCATTGGGACAAGTGAGTAAATTACCAGCAGCAAGAAGCAGCTTTTTAATAAAAACCCCATTACTAATGAATATGTTAGCAGCATATGCAACAAAAAAAACCTGTTTAACTGCTTCCTTCCACATCTGGTTGAAGCAGTTCCCCTCATTTACTGGCCAATCGGTTCATGCTCACAATAGTTTGCAGTGAGAAAGAAGATGGACTGAAGTGGACTAACAAATTCGTTTTATTTACTGTCACTTCACATCTCTTTTCTGTGTGCTACTGTGAAAAGCCCATAAAGCAGGAATAACAGGGAGAGCAGCAGAGAATTCAGAGCTCATAAAACAGTGCAGAGAGGGCAGATATTAACTCGCTTGTAATATAAAACCAGATGGATGAGGTCTGAATCTTCCCATCTTTTGGAAATGTTTTGTTTCTGTCAAGTATCATGGAAGATTTCTCTCCCTGAGGCCTAGCGAGTGACTCAAACGCACCTCATTAACTATGCACCATGGTGCCCATTTTGTCCAATGCGAGCCTTATTCTCCCATTTGCTGTAGCCTGAAGAACCCACCAATGCTGGGATATACCAGCACCCCTGGCAATGGCTCTTGTCCACTAGTTAAAAATTGTCAAAGCAAAGCTGTCTAGCACAGTTCAAGACAGTTGCTCTGGACATGACAATTAAGAGAAAATTGAGGTCCCACTCTGCAGACAGGAGTTGGAGGTCCCTCCAGACAGGATGGTACAAAGGAGGGATATCCTCATTCCCCAGGATGAGCAGAGGTGACCATGAAACTAGACCCTGCCAGCCTGAGCTGACTTTGTCATCTGAGTCATTGCAATCTTAGCCATTTGGAGGAATATCCTTCACAGTCCTAAGAAGGTCAATGACTTTCTCTGCTTTGCCGGCTAAGTGTCACCATCCTGCCTCTGCTATTGCACTCTTGCTCTATCTTTGCTACTGCATCTACTACCCTCAAAGGTTGACACTGTATCTCTCTTACTATTGCATGCAGGAAATCCGCTCTCATTCTCTCCAACTTCCCACACTTCTAATCCTGCATGGCCTCTGTACTGCCTACTCACTCACTCAGCAGCCCTCACCATCTTTCACCCACTTACATCAGTACTAACAGCTGAACCATCCACTTGCAGCTCTCCCAATCCCTCCGTCTCTATTATTGCAGGCGGAAAACAGCTCATGATAAGGCCAAAAGAGCTAGGACAGTGATGGAGTGTCTACCATTTGGTTGCTCACCACCTACAATGAGAGGAACCTGACACTGACTACACTGAGCAACTGACTGTCTGGACCCAAGTCCTTGAACAGGGATCAGATGTTGCTCTTGACAAACTGTGGTCTGACTGAAGATTGTCTCCCTTGACCTGACTGACACTCGAGAATGTGGTACTAGAAAAGCACAGCAGGTCACCCAGCATCCGAAGAGCAGGATAATCGACGTTTCAAGCAGAAGCTCTTCATCAGGATTCCTCCACACCATACTCTCGACTCTCACATCCATTGCTCTGCCCTCAATAGTTATTTCAAGAAACTTGCTTTCCCGAGCTATTGATTTTATCCAAGGTACAGTTCACTAGATGTTGGATAGAAAAGATTATGGGTGGCAAATAGGAAAGTTGAATTGAGAGTATAACTAGGTCTACCATGATTTTGTTGAATGGTAGAACTGCCTTTAAGGATCAAATGGTCTATACCTGCTCCTAAGTGCTACGCTCTTAAAAGTGTTTGTAAATGTCAACATAGTGGCTAGAGGTCACTTCGGATGACAAATATGAATCAACCATGTTGGACAGCAAGCCTTATTCCTTAAATGGCATTTGGGTTTTTATAACCATTCAGTAACTTTGTGGTTTTACTGATATTGTTCTGATATTGCCAGATTTATTAAACTCAGTTCCAATCATTGAATTGCTATTATGGAATTTGAACTCCAGGTCCCTCCGGATAACTTGTCTGTTAGAACAGTCGCTGCATTTTCACACCTGCTGAAGTATGAGACTGACTGACAGAACCCAGTATCAAATGCAATGCTAGCTGGGAGATGCTTCATTCCTATCGCTATAAATCTGTTTGTACATAATTCCACAATTATTGTCTCAAATAATCTCTATGTTGATTTTGTGGACCTTCATGTGTTTCATTCAAATCTCGGATAAGGTATTAATCCAAACTGCCTTCTCATGTGGATATAAAAACATCTTATGGAAATATTCCAAAGAGAAACAGAGGTGATATTCCTGTTCCTTGGCCAATACTTACTCTCAGAGGAGAAAGTGAGGTCCGCAGATGCTGGAGATCAAAGTTGAAACTTTATTGCTGGAACAGCACAGCAGGTCAGGCAGCATCCAGGGAACAGGAGATTCGACGTTTCGGGCACAGGACCTGTGCCCGAAACGTCGAATCTCCTGTTCCCGGGATGCTGCCTGACCTGCTGTGCTGTTCCAGCAATAAAGTTTCAACAATACTTACTCTCAGTCAATAACACTAAAGAAAAGACCCTGGAATCATTACCACGTTGCTATTTGTGAGAACTTGCCGTGAGCAAATTAGCTGCTGTCTTTCCTACATTACAACATTGAATATACTTCAATGGTATCTACACTTCATCCTTATTGCTGTAGTTACAGTTCTGGACAAACGCATTAAATTTATACAGTAAAACTTCAATTATTCAAGCAAGATTAGATTCCCTACAGTGTGGAAACAGGCCCTTCAGCCCAACCAGTCCACACCAACCCTCCAACTAACACACCTAACACTATGGGCAATTTAACATGGCCAATTCATCTGGGCTGCATATCTTTGGATTGTGGGAGGAAATCTACACAGACATGGGGAGAATGTGCAAACTCCACAAGAGAATCGCCTGAAGCTGGAATTGAACCTGGGACCCTGGTGCTGTGAGACAGCAGTGCTAACCACTGAGCCACCATGCCACCCATACCCAGGTCCTGTAAAAGCAGCAACTCAGCATTCAGTTATTAGTTAAACCGCATTAAGGCGTGCATTGCCACATAACCAGGAAATGTTCAGATAACTAGCACTCATAAATTACCGCTTGTTTCCGGTTATCCAAACGATCTATTATCCAAACAAAATACTCCTTGCCGTCTCATTCGGATAATCGAGGTTGTACTGTATTACAACATGCTCATGGACCACTAACTTCTTTGTAGAAAATAGACAAAAATAGATCTCATGTACTTACTAAGGGAACAAAGCCACAAAATTCCACAATTTTGAAGAAATAACATAAACTTTAACATTAGTTAAAGAAAATAATCTGCAATGTAGATGCAACATATACTCTAACATCCAGAATTAACATGGAGTAAATATAGATAGCAGATATACATCATAGAGGACATCAAATGGCAGATGTGTTCAGGGTAGCTCCCCTGGAATTCTCAGCAACCTACCCAGATGTTAGTGTTATTGCAATTTCAACTCTTTACTTCCAATGATCTAGCCTTGGAACTCCCTCGGCAACAAATTCAGTTGAGCCTGATGGCATTTCTGCTTCTTCTTTGGTCTTCAATTAATTGTCAAGCCAATATAGAATGCCTCAGCTCACCATCTGATTGTTCAGTCTCTCTTTCTAAGGCTGTTACCTACTGGACTCAAAGACTGCGACCCAGATCCACAGGGTAGACAAAGAACTCAGCTTAGCTAGGTTCACACTGCTATTGGGATTCTCTGAACTTTGGTTTCCCATGGCAGCCATGACTAACCAAAAAGAAAACCCCACTGATTGGCCCTTGAATTGTTCATGGGCCCTTTGAACTGATCTGGATCATCTATCAAAATATTCCAAAGAGTCTCACCTTCAGTCACCCTCAATTGCAGCCAGTATTAGAACATCCTTTGCCCTGAATGATACAATTTACAGCTACCTACCTTTATGCAGCTGCCAACATCAGAACACACAAACAAAATAGTTGCCTTTATCCCAATGTGAATTGCTTTGGATTTGTGAGGCTCTTGTAATTTTTGTTGAGGAGGTGAGAAAATTAAAATCAGCATTATAATCTCAGTGTTGTGATAAAAGCATTTATCTACAATAGTTCAGGGCTGGATAATTCATCAATATTATGGTACACTACTTCAATAATTTAACATTGCTATCACTACTACTATGAATCTGAGAAGAGGAACTGTTTATTGGTTTGTTTGAGGCCTAGACGTTTATTCGAAGATAAAATTAGAAAAAGCAGGAAATACTCAGCACACCAAGCAACATCTCAGGAAAGAGATGGAGTGTTATTTTCTTAGATTGATAATATTTCATCACAATTTATCAATTAGATAACCAGCCATTCTGAGAGTAAATTTTCAGAAACATTTACTGAAATCCAAAACATCCTGCCATAAAAGAAACAAAGTTTCAATTCTGCTCTACACAACATTCAGCATCAATGGACATATAAAGTGCAATTTGGATTGAGTCCTGATTGCAGAAGATGTTGCTGAATTAGCAACAATGTTCATGAGTGTTCAGTCAGTCAAATATGTTAAAAAGGCATCAAGGCTTTGTGGAAGGGTTCAGTAGCGCTGAAAGGTGTTCAATAGCAATCAAACAAATTGAAAAGTCATTCTGGCTTTGTTAAATCTGTAGAGTTTTCAGTAACACAGGAAATTGTTCAGAGGTGATCATTAGTAACTGTGAGTGCTTGAGAAACAGCGCTTACAGCTGAGCAAGATGTACCTTGACATCATTATGATTGACCGGCGAAACAATGGTAAACTACATGCCTGAGGTTTTCAAATATAGCTGACAGTCTAAAAGTTGTGAAGGAGACTGTTCTGTTATAACCAAGGCAGACCTGTACCTTTAAGACAGTTGCAGTACACCACAATGTGATGTTTCAGTATACGCTTTGCCTCCATTCACTCATTCTGTTCCATGGATTCAATGGAGTATGCTCAGTCAATCAGTTATGTGTGTGTGCAATGTACAGTTACATCAGCAAACACAAAACCCAGACTGTATCTTTGATATTGCAGATATATAAGTACTTGGTGTTGTTAATAAACTTCAAGATATCTGTCTCAACAAAAACCTAACTTGCTGTGATATACAGAGGAACCTCGATTATCTGAAGGACATGGGCAGGGAGTATTTTATTCAGTTAATTGAATGCCAGATAATCAATCCCAGATAACATAATTAGCCATGCATCAGGACCTTGCAATCTTGTTCAGATAATCCAAAATTCGGTTAAATGAATGCCGGATGATTGAGCTACCTCTGTATGCTGTGTGGACTAAAATATAAATAATCACAAATTGAATCAGAGACAGTGAAAGCTCATTGGCCAATGGCTTGTAACCACCACCTCAAAGTATTGGTGAGCTCTCAAACATCTAAATTTTGTTCCTATTTCTCATTCCCCAAAATCCTATAGTCTTCGCAGCTCTCCAGGTTTCAAATCAGCCTTATCTACATGAACTTCCATCTGCCCACCACACCATCCCTCCACCCTGCCCGCCGCCACCATCCCCTCCTGCCTCTAAGTCTCCTAACATATGACTTGATCAGGCCAGGTGTGGCCATTTACTGTACCCCCCAGCTTGAAGCCAGTGTACCGTTGACCACGGACAAAGTCTATCTCATTTGATTCTGTTCCCAGCCACAATGTATCATATCCACATTTTGTAGATACTGTTGCCCCCTTCATAATTGTTATCTTTTCTTCCTCCTAGCTTGCAGATCCCCAAACCCAAAGACTAACTTGCAGAGTCTTATTCCCCACAGCAACAGTCATGCCTGATCTCCACCTAACTCCCTTTCCCTTCAGTTTCTGTGGATGGAGTCAACAGACTGAACATGGTCCACTTCTTTAAGCAAACAAATTGAACCATCCTGAGAACTGCCCAGACCACTGATTAGTGGCTGTGTATCTCTCCAACATGTCAGCCCTATCCTCTTGACTGGCTGCATTGACTGACTTTGACACACTCCTCAGACTGGAGAGGCATGGGTATCCTCACTGAAACTTACCCCCAGTGAACGCTTGACCATGGTCAATCCCCTGTACTGGTTTCAGAGGCTGCACTTGAATTACAGTGCCAAGGCCCCTGACTTTTATGGGTGCCTTCATGAACTTTGATGCGGACTAGATGACAGAGACTGTGAGACCTGTCTACCTGTTTGCTGCACATGCAGTGTGCTTGCTGTGTAAGCTGCTGGCACATGAAGCAAGTGTGAGATTAATGTAGCACACTGCAAACTATCCACTCACTTGACTGATGACTGCTCAGGATACTATGGCATTGAGGGGTGCATTTTGTCCTGCTGTTTTTTTATGAAGGAAGATTGAGACAGAAGTGCTAAATACTCTGCTCAAAGCCAACAAAGTAAACAACTTGTGAGGCCTAGGGTTTTAAAATTAAAGTTACAACAATAGAAGCAGCCTGAATGGATGGGGTTGGGCTCTCACAGAATCAGGATTTTTTTTAGCTTTAGCCATCACTAGCAGTTGCTGGAGCCTTGAAGCTGGGGTTCTCCTCCTGCTAGAACTGCATGTGAGGCAATCTATTTTACTGAATTTGCTTTTTGCCAAGGGTGGATTTATTGAATGTTACTATATTGGAACAATTAATTAGTAATAGTTAATATATATATTATTTTGTTAAACATTTCAATAGAATTAAGCCAAATCTTTTCTTTCATTTTTCTTTTGTCTATATTTTAACTGTAGTATGTAAATAAAGTGTTTTGCTTAACATTGAGTACTTTGACTAATTGATTTTGCAATTGGGATGCAATGTCTTACACGTACCTTCAAAATAAGGAAAAGTTAAGGTCTAAGCTATCTTCTTAATATATTTTAAGGGTGTACAGTCTGATCCATAACACTGCTGACCAGCAAGGCAAGCCTGCCTGCTTGCATTTCTGAGCTAGGTTTATAACATCATGAGGGTCACGGATAGGGTGAATAGCTATGGTCTTTTTCCCAGGTTAGGGGAGTCCAAAATTAGAGGGCATCTGTTTTCATTTAAGGTGCGAGGGGAAAGATTTAAAAAGGACCTAAAAGGTAATCTTTGCCACAGAGGGTGGTGTTTTTCTGGAATGAGCTGCCAGAGGAGGTGGTGGAGACTGGTGCAAATACAACATTTAAAAGACATCTGGATAGGTACATGAATAAAAAGGGTTTAGAGGGATATGGGCCAAATGCTGGCAAATGAGGGCAACCGGGGTTCAATTTCCCATCTGTGTGGAGTTTGCACATTCTCCCAGTGTCTGTGTGGGTTTCCTCCAGGTAGTCCGGTTTCCTCCCACAATCTAAAGATGTGCAGGTTAGGCGAATTGGCCATTCTAAATTGCCCATAGTGTTCAGGGCTGTGCAGGTTAGTCAGGGTAAATGTTGGGGAATGGATTTGGGTTGGATGCTCTTCAGAGGGTTGGTGCGGACTTGTTGGGCCAAATGGCCTGTTTCCATACAGTCAGTAATCTAATCTAATCTAAATGGAATGAGATTCAGTTAGGACATCTGTTCAGCATGGACAAGTTAGACCGAAAGGTCTGTTTCCATGTTGTACATCTCTATGACTCTAATTGGCCTGGCATGACAAAGCATGGATAGTGTGAGCCCATGCAGCTGGACACTAAGCAAGCAAACACTAAGAGTGCCAGTGAACAGCAGTCTAGTCCAGTCCAGTCCATGAGCTGGGTGGCAATGCATGCATGGGTAATTTCCTAATGTTGGTTGCTGGTTTACCTGCAGTACAGCTTGTGCTTCCAGAGTGGCAGAGCCTCCATGATGGTGGTGAGAGATTGGCAGATGCCGGATACTAATGCCCGTGGACGAGGGGTGCTTGTGGCTGTTTCCTGAGGATCAAGCTCTGGACTGAACCTTTTTTCATATATATTTGGAGATCGATTGGAGCAAGCAGTGAGTGAATTTGCCTGGAGCCTACTCCAATTTCCATGTTGGGTTTTCTCAATGTCTAGCTTCTTTGGTGAGTTTGGGATGATAGAAAGCAGAATATTGTAGAGGTGCATTGGGTCACCAGTAACAGCTTTAATAAACAATAATCCCTGTTATTTGTCAATCTGCATCCCCTCTGTGAAAAACACACCATGGCGCTTGTGATAAGAATAGAAGAAGGAGCAAAATGTTCCCAAAGTTGAAAGAGGTTTCACCAAACCTCTCGTCCGAATGTGTCACAAATCTCACCATAGCCCACATCACTCAGACAGATTGCACGATAAGATTCCACTCTCAAACATTATTCACCTTGATGCAAAAGAAGTCCAATAAAATTTACCTGAATAACAAATAAATAAAAGAAATATCTTTGAAATTGTTGGTCAAGAAATCATATGTTGATTTGACATAGGTGAATGTTGCAATAGTTTTGAAAAGTTTGTGACGATGATCTTTGTTCTGACCACAGGACAGGTGGATCATCTGTGGAAGATGTGGGAAGGCTGATACATTGTGTTCCAAAAGTTGTCTCCCTGAAATCAAGAAAAATTGACACTGAGGCTTGATTAAAGCACAGCCTGTGTTCTCATCAACACAACAACATGGAGAAGGTTTAGTTCTGACCAGAAATTGGAAGCAAACCACTATGAAGCAGTTTGGAATGTGATTCTGCAAACTAACTATGCATTGTTACATGATAGAATACAACACAAAGGAATAACAATCAGTTAAATGTTCAGGCATGGCAATAATTGGGTGCCTGTCCATTTCGCAATGAGCTTGGGAATGAAGGAGTATTTTATTTGGAAAGTTTACTTGTTATACATCTTCTCTTTTCCATTGCGTGTAATGCAGCCATTCTATTCCCTTCAATTGTTATCGAGGACCCAGATGTAATTGGGTAGTAAATCATTGTGAATAAATATCTACAGTTGTCCTTCCATTTACTCCCAGGACTGTGTTGCCTTCATTTACAACAGATGGCTAGATAGATCTTACACCTCACATTGCTTCTAAAACATTAAATAGTAAGTTGCATTATCTATTATTGCTTTAATCCAATTGGATTTTGACAGATGGATTCCAATCAAGATTGACTGTGACATTATGTTGTGACAGAGAAGAGCCCTTGCAGATTTGCTGACTATTTTAAATGATGACTGAAGTGATTGTCAGTTGTAAGTATTGTTGACACATTTACCTTTGGAGGTAAATTGAAAAGACGTCAACTCTGCTAGCCCCAGCAGTCCCCAGTGACAAGCTGCTCTTCCAAGATTCCAATCTTTTGTTCATTTTATATCTGCACGCATCTAGAGAAACAATAACTGAGCAGTTTTTCCAACACATTAGCAATCTATAGTGTGGTATGGAAACAATTAGTGATTTAGACAGATGGAGGAAATTAGAGACATTACAACAAAGCTTGAAGATTTTGCGTTATGACAGTAGCAGAGATGCTCACTTCAGTGTATATTCTGTCCCAACATTCAGGACAGTGTCAGAAGATGGCATTGGTTAAAAAATATCGCCCTGGGCAAATCTGACATCTCAGCGTTACCTTGGCAACTGGCTGCAGATGTTCTCCTCATAATGAATGATTGAACAATATGTATGATTCTGGATTTTATTGCTGTTGTCCTTTTTTATTTTTAAGTAAAACGTGAGCTTATTTCCTGTCAGAATTCATAAAAAAAACAGCAGACGTCCAACACAAGGTTCAAATAAAGTTTGAGCCACAACCGGAAAACAGTCTGTAACCCTCCAGGTCCTGAAGGAGTGCGTTTGCATTGCCTCACACTGCAGGTCAGAAACTGTTTCAATGTCCTTTCACCTCTGGACCTGCGATTGAATCCAATCCAGATTGAAGGAAAGCAGTATTGACATTCCCAAATCATGAATCCAGGTATTATTCCAGGCTCACCATAAGAACTGGTGTCATTTTGTTTCTTGCCCTTGAGTGATAAAATTGAAATCCACACCTTTTAACAATAGTGTTGAAAATACATGCAAATCTTCACTTTTTTTTGTTCTATACTGAATCTTGAAATTAGATATATCATGGATTCCTCACCTCCAGTTTCCACTCACTGTCCCTCTACTCTGGCATAACTGAGCAGAAGGAAAAGGCACAGAATTGGCTTTTGTAGCATCTCCTTGCTGATACTACAGAAGCTGCAAAGGCATAAAATGACATGGACCGTGAGACTGGCCACTAGCAATGAGGCCTATGCCCCATGCTGAGAAGGCAGCCAACGCGGGGGTGCCTTACACATACCAGATGCATTAGAAGAGGTCGGGGCTCCAAGTCAATCAACCCCATTCCCACTGATTTGATTAACGTTTCTGAAACGTGGACTGCAGAGGTCCAGTGAATACCTATGCTAATCACTCCCAGCTGAACATGCCCCCAGCTGCACAAGGCAAACCCATCCCCCGCTTTGCCACCATTTTATCCATACAACTTGGAGGTGAGGTTCTTTTGATGGTTTGTTATTGCAAAGTCGTGGATGCTGTCAGAGATCTGCTGTAGAGCCTGTGCATCTATTCACGGGGAGCAGAGGATTCGGTCAACCAAGTCAACAAGACATTTCAAGGTTTGTGGTTACATAGTCCCTGGATCTACAACATGGCAAACCAGTGGAGCAGCGGCTGGAGAAAGGGAAAGTTCTGAAAGAGGGAGGAACTAGTGAGCATTCCACAGAAGGCTCTGTCCACAATGGGTTTCCTAAGAGCATGTCTCTGACCTCCATGGGAGCCTGAAGCCTTGGTGTATGCCATAACCAGGCCCGCACTGGCAGAGATAGTAAATGTCACTGTAAGGTTAAATGTCTATGTGCCCGGATGATTCTAGGTGGAAGTGGGTAACCAGTATATTATCCATTGGTGCAGCTGGGAGATGGCATAGGTTCTATTTGCTGAGAGAGAAGATTGCATCCTGCTTTTCCCACACAGAGAGGGGCAGGATGAGTGGTCACTTGGTTTTACCAAGATAATGCGATTCCCCAGAATCTGGTCATGTTCAATTTTTTGCACGTGGCTCTTTAATGTGGAAAGGAAATGGAACTGCAGGGGTCTACCATTCTACCAATGAGTCATTATTGTGTGACCATGCACATATGTCATGTTGCTTAATGCCTGCTACACTGGCAAATGAGGCAATGACTTCATTCTGAGGTAGTCTGCTATTTCTGCTAACTTCAGGTCCCCGAGAAGAAGCACAGGCTCATTGCTGAAAGACCAGCGTTACCCACTGTACACATGGCTGATCCCTCTCCATCATCTAAGCCCTGTGAACTGCAGCTGTGTAATGAAAACTACCAAGCCATCAGGGAAATTATGCTTTGGGGGCAAGGGGAATGCTACACCCTCATGATGACAATTGTGTGGAGGGTACAACAGGCCATCATAAGCTTGAAGACATGGGCCAGGGAGCTCTGGAGGTCATTGACCCCCTCATGGCACTGCTGCCAGGTTCTCAAGACCAGACTTCCTGAGTTGAGCTCCCTGGCCACCTGCCCCCCATTCCCTGCAGAGGTGATTGGCCCTCTCATGATAATAACGTCTCTTTTCTTATCAAACTCCATGACCAAGGTTTTCTGCATTGCACTCATCACCTGGGGAATCCTTCCGGTTCCCTGGTGTTCCATTTCCTTTCTTTCCAGTTGCAGTGTTAGCATTCAGCAGCAGCTCCTTTCATTCACTGCAGCTGCCCAATTTGGAATAACATCTCACCAACAAGAAAATTCACCTCTAAATACAAGTCAACCTGAGATTCGGGCTGTAGGTTTTATGCTGTGGTTCTGTTCGCCGAGCTGGAAGTTTTTGTTGCAAACGTTTCGTCCCCTGTCTAGGTGACATCCTCAGTGCTTGGGAGCCTCCTGTGAAGCGCTTCTGTGGTGTTTCCTCCGGCATTTATAGTGGCCTGTCCCTGCCGCTTCCGGTTGTCAGTTTCAGCTGTCCGCTGCAGTGGCCGGTATATTGGGTCCAGGTCGATGTGTTTGTTGATGAGTGCCATGCTTCTAGGAATTCCCTGGCTGTTCTCTGTTTGGCTTGCCTTATAATGGTAGTGTTGTCCCAGTC
>NC_057736.1:25392681-25430158 GCF_004010195.1 Chiloscyllium plagiosum
TTGAATTTGTGGTATGACTGTTTGTTCTAACCTTTGCATTACTACTTCTGCTATGAGTCCCGAGATCGGTGAGCCCATGGGTGTTCCGTTGATTTGTTCGTATATCTGGTTGTTGAATGTGAAGTGTGTTGTGAAGCACAAGTCCAGTAGTTTAAGTATGCCATCTTTGTTGATAGGTTCAATGTCCTGTTGTCTGTTATGTCTGTTCAGTAGGTTGGCTATTGTTTCTCTAGCTAGGGCTTTGTCAATAGAGATGAACAGTGCCGTTACGTCGAATGAGACCATGGTTTCTTCCTTGTCTATGTGTATATTTCTGACACATAGGTATAAAACCTGTGTAGGTTTTATATTCAAGCTGCTTTCAAGCTGAGATTTCTTTCCATTCCTTACTAAACCAGGACATAATTTCAGTCACCTTCCATGTGGAAAACTTGGTTAGATACTGACAAAATGTTGATCTAAAAATGTACAAGGTAAAAGTGCAGGGAGATATTCTTAATGAATATTCCTCCTCCTTCATTATAATGCAAGAAACTCTAACTGAACAGAGTCTATTAATCCCTTCAAGCCAGTTGAAGTTCATGTGTGTGATCATTTAACATGAGTTGTTCTCTACCATTATGACCTGGTGATTTCGTATGCTAGAAAATAATGGATCTCCTTTTCTCTTCCTACATAAAGGCAATGATAAAATCCATGTTAAATTAAGATGTGCCAAATGAAAAATGCAAATTAAAATTGTTAAGCCTTGTCCTAGTTCTGACCTGGTGGACCTAGAATTGGTGTCCTTACTGTACAATGTCATTGTTGACATGATTATGTTGCCTTCCCCTGTATAGGGATTTCTTGGTCCCAGTTAAATCAAATTTCTCAGGAGGTCTGAAACAGACATGGCGTCAAAACGTGCTGACCGATAAAAAACACTCACGAAAGATGGGTCACAATAGAATATTTTATGAACTTGCAGGCAGCTAATTATAAAGCAACATTGTTACAGATAGTGTCTCAAATCCTCTGGGTGAGGAAATGGAAAGAAAATTGGTCACCCCCAAAATTAGGCAAACTTATTTATTAAAAATTCAGATAACCTTTTGAAACATTGCTGACATTGTTAGTTTATGTTAAGTAGTGAGTCTCTCTAAATCAGCATCCAAACAACCAGGACCCTTGAAAGATACATTTGGAATAGAGTAGTTTAGATGGGCTTCAGATTGGTTTCACAGGTCAGTGCAACATCAAGGGCTGAAAAGCCTGTACTGCGCTTTAATGTTCTATGTTCTATGCTTTATCAGGTATGAATAATTTTAATAGCTTAATGCATCCCATCATTAACAACACTGATGGAACCCACTACTGGGGTGGCACGGTGGCTCAGTGGTTAGCACTGCTGCCTCACAGCACCTAGGTCCCAGGTTTGATTCCAGGTGACTGTCTGTGTGGAGTTTGCACATTCTCTCTGTGTCTGTGTGGGTTTCCTCCCACAGTCCAAAGATGTGCAGGTCAGGTGAATTAGCCATGCTAAATTGCCTATAGTGTTAGGTGCATTAGTCCGAGGGAAATGGGTCTGGGTGGGTTACTCTTCGGAGGATCGGTGTGGACTGGTTGGGCCACAGGGCCTGTTTCCACACTCTAATCTCATTATCACATAAATGTAGATATGATTTTAATGACATTTTAGACTCATACTTTGAGAACTTTTAAATTTATTTTGTAACATTTAACAATATTTTAATGTGCATTTTGTGACTTTATGTCCAACCATATTGACTATTTTGAGAAGTGGTGCCATTTAAAGGAAAGTAAGCTTTCCCAATTTAAAGGCCATCTTTGTGCTGCACATTGTTCTTAGCCAAGGCAATGGGTGGAAGAAACAAAGAAGTCTGACATTTTCTTGGAAGATGTCCCCATCAATCCCACTGAAAGGATTTACTGAATAAGGGATAATGTAAGATGGAAATAAAAGAAGAATAAATTCATCTTGCATTTTTTATGACCTCAGAATGTCACAAAGTGCTTTATCGCCAATTACATATTGTTGAAGGGTAACTGTTGTCGCAAAGTGGGAAACTCATTTCATGCTTTATGGGCTGACAGAAAGAGTTGGTAAAATGTAGTAACAAGCCCCATTTCATACTTCCTTATAGGCTTATTAAAGAGGACGAATATGTACTCCAGAGCCCCTCCCATTGCCTCTCCTCTGTTTCTACTTATGGCTGGGATGTACATATTGTAATCATTGCTGCTTGAACCATTTTATTTGTATTTTCCCTGGGTCCAATCGAGGGCACATTTTAGCTGCTGCTTCAGCTGCTGCCCATCACTTCCAGTTCACGTTTTTTCCCTGTTTTTTGCTTTACTCCTCTCTTCTTTGTCGTTATGCATTTTCTTCCTTGCCTCTATCTGAACTCATTTTCCCTTGCTCTATCGACCCTGTTCCCAATAAAATGCTGCCAATCCAACTTTCCTTTCCAATCCTCTATTCAGCTGATCTTATGAAGGGTGTTCTCCTCACGTTCTGTACACTTCTCATTTGTCAACTCCTCTTCTGAGAAAGACTTCTATCTTTGAAAATTATCTGCCCTCCGCTAACCTGCCTTATTTTCCCAAGTCATTGAACATCCTGTTATTTTTTTACTTTGTGTACTGCATTTTTAATTTCCTTCCATCATGTTTCCGTGAGTGCCAGGGTATTAAAACAGCACCCATAAGTCACGAATGCTATTCTAAGTCATTGTAAGACAGATAAGCTATTAACTCCTTGTCTTTCCTAACCTTCCCAATAACTTCCCAATGATTGATATTTCTATTGTCCTCTGATGCCTCTCCACCCTTTTCTAGCTCAATGGGGCTGCACTCACCTGGTTTCACGCTTATCCAAGTGTAACCATGGAATTACCTGCAATGATGTTGCTTCCATACTCACAGCATTAAGTCTGGTGTCCTCCAAGGATTTATGCTTGTCCCTCTTCACTTCTCATCTGCATTTCACCCTTTAGTGACATCTTCTAAAAATGTAGCATTAGCTATCACTTTTACATTGAAGACACCCAGCTCCATTTTAATGTTAAACTTGTCATCGTCTCCATTTTTGCTTAACTATCGGACTGCTATATAGCATCCAGTACTGGATAAGCAGGAATTTCCTCCCAATTAAATGTTGAGAAGACAAAAATTGTAAACTCTGTATCCTAGCCATAGGTTCTTTTCCTTTCCCAGTAACCGAGGCTGAACCAGATTGTTTAAAACCATAGTGTCATATTTAACCCTAAGATGAGCTTTTGAGTGCATATTACACACCTCTATTCCTGATGAAGGGCTTTTGCCTGAAATGTCGATTTTCCTGCTCCTCGGATGCTGCCTGACCTGCTGTGCTTTTCCAGCACCACTCTAATCTGGACCCTACATTATCATTAAGTCTGCCCAATTCCACTTGTTACATGGCATGACTCTATTAATGTCTCAGTTCATCCTCTGTTGAAATCTTTGTCCAAGTCCTCTTTGTCCAACACATTCCTAATAACTTCTCCACACATTTGATTCATATACTCTGCTGCCCTTGTGCTTACCTATGCAATGTCCTGGTTATCTATCAGCCTTGTGCTTGGTGACCTTCATTGCCTCCCAGTCATAGACAGAGAATCGATTGTTAAATGCTCACCCTTGTTTTCAAACCTAATAGCCTTGCTCCCTCCTATTTCTGTAAGCACCTCCATCCCCACAATTTCTGCATTGCCCTAATTCCAGCCTCTTGATTTTGATATCACTCTACATTGTCCATGATTCAGCTACCTAGCTCATCAGCTCTGGATTTCCTTCCAAAAACCTGCTCTCTTCTCTTTGCCCTTTTCCTCCTTTAAGATGCTTCTTCAAACCTGCCATTTGGCCCAATATCTTCTCACATGGCTTGGTGTCAAATTTTATTTTGTAATTTTGCTGTGAATCACCATGGAAAGCTTTGTTACACTTAGGTGCCATATAAATACAAGTTGCTTTTGTTTAAAGCTAGCTATCTTGAATATTTTCCATCATATTGTGTCCTGATAAACTGATAATCATTGAATAGGCTATGTTTGTTTAAAAAAAATTCAGGAAATAAATTTGAAAATGAAAATACAAACATATTTGATGTGGAATCTTGTTAGATGCCAAAATCACAAGCACTTAAGTGCACAATCAGATTAATTGTTCAACAAATGACTATCTACTTGTCTCTTAAAACACTGGAAAGAACTGTCAGGTACAGAGCCCACAAAAGATCAGTATATTTTAAGTTTCTTTTCACATATATTTTGTTTGTTATTCCTTGATGAATTTACTTCTATGACGGAGCTACCGATTTAGCAGATTAACTCCTTGAGATCTGAGAACTTTGTTCCGTTGATTCTAAAACCAGAAACATAAACAGATTACAGTGTGGTAGTTTATTCCAAGACTAATTCTGTGATTTCCTCTTTTTTGTACTTTGTAAAATTTTGCAACTGGGTAAGACAGAAGATCTGTGTTTGATAGAAAAACTGAATGTATTTGAAAAGCTGTGAAAGTCACTAAGTATTCAAAGGATGAAACCAGCAATAACTGGCCAGCAAGCCCCGAGCCTACAAATGCTTCACAGGCTCTTCTATTCCTGCACATTTTCCGTTTCTTTAATTGAGAAAGGCCAACACAGGTAAAAGAAAGGTCAACGAAACATCCTGCCTTTTTAATAGGAAGAGGGAAACAGCAATAGCATTAGAGTCAAAATTCAAATCATAATTGTAGTCTTATTCAATGTTTTTTTTTACCTGTGGGATGTGGCATCATTGGCTGAGCAGCATTTATTGCTAGTCACTAATTACCCTTGAGGATCATAGAATCCCAAATGTGTGCAAGCAGACCGTTCAGCCCATCGAGTTTATACCAACCCTCTGAAGAACATCCCACCCAGATCCACCCTCTACCCTATAACTCTGCATTTCCCATGGCTAATCCACCTCAACTACACATCCCTGGACACTGTGGGTAACTTAGCATGGCCAATCCATCTAACCTGCACAACCTTGGATTGTGGGAGGGAACTGAAGCACCTAGCAGAACTCCATGCAGGCACGGGGAGGATGTGCAAACTTCACACAGACAGTTGCTCGAGGGTGGTATCGAGCCCAGGTCCCTGATGCTGTGAGGCAGCAGCACTATTCACTGAGCCACCATGCCGCCCATGAAGAAGGTGATGGTGAGCTGCCTTCTTGGACCACTGCTGTCACATGGTGTAGGTTGACTCACAGTGCCACAGTGCCATTAGTGAGGGAATTCCAGGATTTTGACCCAGCAACAGTGAAGGAACAGCAATATATTTCCAAGTCAGGATAGTGAGTGGCTTGGAGGAGAACTTGCAGCTGTTGGTGTTCCCATGTATCTTTTGCCCTTGTCCTTTTGGCTGGAAGTGGTCATGGTTTTGGGAGGTGCTGTCCAAGGAGCTTTGGTGACTTCTGCAGTGCATCTTGTTGATAGTACACACTGCTGCTACAGAGCAGCGATGATTAAGGAAATGGATGCTTGTAGATATGGTGCAATTCAAGCGGGCTACTCTGATCTGGATGGTGTCAAGCTTCTTGAGTGTTGTTGGAACTGCATCCATTCAGGCAAGTAAGAAGTATTCCACCATATTCTTGACGAGTACCTTGTAGAGGATGAACAGGCTTTGGGGAGTCAAGAAATAAGTTACTCACTGCAGTATTCCTAGCCTCTGTCCTGGTCTTATAGCCACTGTATTTATAAGATGAGTCCAGTTCAGTTTCTGGTCAACAGTAACCCCAAAGATATTGGTAGTGGGGGATTCATTGATGATGGTAACACCATTGAATGTCAAGATGTGGTGGTTAGGCTGTCTCTTTTTGGAAATGGTCTTTGCCTGCCATTTGTGTAGCATGAAAGTATTAATCAAAATTATTAACATAGAATTAACTACAAATCGATTTACTATATATGTCAAATTTTATTTTGTAATCTTGCTATGAAACACCATGGAATGTCTTGTCACACTTAGGTGCCATATAAATATGAGCTACTTTTATTTAAAGCTAACTATCTTGAATGTTTTCCACCTTATTGTGTTCTGACATACTGATAATCATTGAACAGGCCATGTTTGTTTAAAAAAATTTCTGGAAATAAATATGAAATATATTCTGTATTCTATATGCAATATATATTGCTGTGATAAAAACTTTCTTCCAGGAACTTTTGACTCATTGTCTCAAGACTTCCATAACAAATCTGGCAAAGATAAAATTGTAGAGCAGAAAGTGACAATGAGTTTTAGTGTTGTAGTAACATAATTTATAACACTGAAGAATTTAACATGATAGAAAGTGACTATCTTCAATTAGTGATACTCATAGGTGAGAGGGCTCAGATACTGGTGGGTAAAAAACAATGACTGCAGATGCTGGAAAGGCCTTTTGCCCGAAACGTCGATTTTGCTGCTCCTCAGATGCTGCCTGAACTGCTGTGCTCTTCCAGCACTCTAATCCAGAATCAGATACTGGTGGGTCAACTAAATTGAGACAATGAATGAACTCACACTTTAATCTCTCATATCCATCTGAATGAGAAAGGAAAATAAGAGCAGGAATTTAACTTTGATGAAAAGAGGTACATTTTTAAAAGAAAAGAAAGGGAACAATGTATTGACAAAAGAGTTAATTCATCTGATTCTGTTTCACACTTAGTTCTTACTTGGATGAGAAATATCACATGGATGAGAAATGATTTTGACTTGAAGAGTATGTGTTGCTGCTGGGGAACATAACTATGATTAGACATTTAAATGGTAACACATGAGCAGATGTACTGTACCAGGGGAATTTAGGATATGCTGGCCAATTGAAGGACATGATCTTAGCCTGAGTCCTTGAAATGTCCAGTCTGTCCTCAGTTACCTTATATTGCTGTTAGTTAATCATGCATTCAACATATAAATGTGAAGCTTATTACAGTTTAAATAGCTCAGTATTCAGAGATTATAGGATTAAACATTATAAAAATTATACTGGATCATAGAAATGCTCATTTACTCTTAAACCTGAATAATTGCAATGTAGTTTGCAATCGACTAAAGTCAACAACATGGAGATTGTTTAGAATTTAGTCCTGATTGGATAAATTCACAAATATTATTAGAAATTAAAATTTACAATGTTACCTAAGGAGTGGTTTTCTCAGCCCAAAAATGAGCCTCCTGCTTGTTGACCAAGTATATGTCTGAAAAATGTTGAAGAGGCTATCCTGTTTGATATTGACATCCCTAATTATAATGAATGTATCAATGTTACTTTGTGTAAAGAGCTTCAATTATCAAAAGAAAACCAACTAGAATGACAGAATTGCCATGTTTCAGTGCAATTTGAGGCATTAATTGGCCTATATAATATATCTGCATATGCAATTAAAGGCATTAGTAAAAATAAAATGAAATGATGCAAGGAGAGTTATAGAAATCCATCGCTGAAAAGAAAGAAAGACTTGCACTTATTTGTTTTTTTCATAAAAACAGGGCATTTCAAATTGCTTTATAGCCAAAGAGGTACTTTTCAATAAAATAAAGAGCTGTGGATACTGAAGTTGCAAAAACAGACATTGCTGGAGGAACTCACCAGGTCTGGCAGTATCTGTGGAGAGAAAGCAGAGTTAATGCTTCAAGTCCAGCCCACCCTTTTCAGAACAGGAAAAGGTGGTCCACATGCTGATGATGGAGAAAGTGAGGACTGCAGATGCTGGAGGTCAGAGCTGAAAAATGTGTTGCTGGAAAAGCGCAGCAGGTCAGGCAGCATCCAAGGAGCAGGAGAATCGACATTTCGGGCATAAGCTCTTCTTTAGGAATGAGGAAGGTGTGTCCAGCAGGCTAAGATAAAAGGTAGGGAGGAGGGATTTGGGGGAGGGGCGTTGGGAATGCGATAGGTGGAAGGAGATTAAGGTGAGGGTGATAGGCCGGAGAGGATGCTGATGATGGCCAGGATTGGGGGAAGGAGTAAGCATATAGGTGAAGACAAGGCTCAGAGGGCCAGAAAGTAAGTTAGGCAGACAAAGGGATGATTGATAGTAAGCCAGAGAAGGAGAAAAGCTGATAAAAGCTGATAGGGAACCATGAGTAGTGAAAATGTGCTGAAAGCATGGCTTGGGTTGTGAAAGTGGGTAAAGGACATGAAAGAAGGTGTTAGGGCTCTGGACGTATTGAGCTCAATATTAAATCAAGAAGGCTAGATGGTCCCAAACTAGAAAATGAGGTATTATTCTTCAAGTTTGCATTAAACTTCACTAGAGCACTGCAGCAGGCTCAAGAGAAAGATGTTGGCCAGGGAACACGATGGTGTGTTGAATTGACAGGCACCTGAAAGTTCAAAGCTCATTTTTAGGGACAGAACAGAAGTGTTCTGCAAAGCAGTCTCCTAGCCTGCACTTCATCTGCCCAGTGTAGAGGAGACCATATTGTGAACAGTGGATACAGTAGACTAGATTGAATGAAGTGCAGGCAAATTGTTGCTTTAGCTGGAAGGTGTGTCTGGGGCCTTGGATAGTGAGGAGGGAGGAAGTAAACAAGCATATGTTACACTTTCTGCGATTACATGGGAAGGTGCTGTGGGGAGACGGGGAGGCACGTTGCAAGTTTATTTGCTGTTGTAATATATGAAACAGACAACTATTTTATCTAATATTTGGTTACAAATCCTCCTTAATTGCTTATTCTATTCTGTACTTCCTATTGTTCCACTACATTTATACATAATTATTCTTTGTTAAAAGTAGCTTGTGAATAATTAAACAGGATTGATTAGAGACACCTCATCATCCCACCATAGAAAGGAATGAACATCACAGAGGTGAGGGACAGTTTGCTGAAGAGACCATTCTCTGATATAGCCTGTCAAGATTTTATAAACAGACGTTGAACATTGAGATTTAAGCATGAGTCCAATCTTCAGTTGGATTCCATGCCACATACCAGCTCAGCAATCCAACCATGTAGTCTTGTAGTTACTGAGCTATCCTGTCATTGAGGCATTTAGTGCTTAGAGGAAGCACAGTTCTCAATTTGATTTCACAATATTTTATTTCTCAAGGCCAACTCTGCATCCTAAATAGAAATTGGGTACCTTCAGTGAGCAGTAAGAGTTCTTTTAATTCCACCGTAAGATATAAAATTAAAATAAGATGTAGAATTAATTAGTTTTGAAAATAAAATGCTTGCATGAATGTTGCATTTTTGGTTGCCATTCTTGATTCATGTCATCTGTAGTTGGAACTGAATTTCGTCCAGATGGATCTAATTAATTTTTGTATAATATCATCAGATATAACAGAGTTCCTGGGATTGTCTGTGCATCCTGAAAGATGTAATAAAAAATCTCACTTAAAATCTAAATTGCAGAACAGCTATGAAAGTCATGTAGAATGTGTATTGTTGATGATATCTTTCACAATGCCGGTTACTAAACAAGGTGCTGCCAAATCTTTTATATTCTTAGCTTTTCGACACGCAAATATCACTGTTTCCTTCTAAAATATTGCATAAGCAAACGGTAATAGTAGGAAATCTGATCAGAGAACATTTCTAGTCATTTATATTGTAAGAACTTTGGATCATGATATCTTATGTATTCTTAAAATGCATATATTTTAGTTTTGTTTTTCCAAGATCCATAATGTAGGGTGTGCATAATGCTGCAAGTTCCTTTTTCTAATGCTACATTCCAGTTTGCTACTGTCTAATGCAACTGATTCCCATGAAGTGAAATGATTTACAGACACTGTTTACACTTATAAGAAATACCAAACTGGATGCGACTGAATGACACTGTTTTGAACTCAGATGATAAGCAGTAAAGGTCAGAGGTTAAATGTCTGTTTACTTTAATTCCTCAGAGCTTTGGTTCATTCCAGGTTCATTAAAATCAGATGACGAGCCGGAACAAGTGATTTCTGAGGTCGGATGTGGTTCAGGTACTTGAAATACTGACGGCAGCCATTGATAGCAATTGCCCATCCACACTGGGTCACGTGACTAGTTTGAACCCATTATTTTAAAAACAACAAAAGGGAACATCCCTTCTTGAATTCTGATTGGCTGTTTTTTATATATTTGATTGCATTTCCTGTAATATTATTGCCCCAATATACCTTCAGATCCAAATCAGCAGTATTTGACTGGAATTTGATTGTAGTGAAAATAAACTACCAAAATTCACTTTTTATCATTTAATTTTAATACCCAAGACCTATATGGAATAAACACTGTTTTAAAAAAGGATATGATTGACCTAAAGTGGCTGCAGTAGTAATCAGATTGGCCCATGTGAAACTAACTGAAATTGGGATTACCAATTTAATCAAGAGACGTCAAGAAATTTGCATCTCTCTTTTTACTCACACTTGCCTGATAACTATATATATTGAGAGATGACAAGTTGCCAACAACTATCCAGCTTGAAATGAAATAATGACATAGTCACCAGAATCCTCAAAGAAATGAGAAGCTAACAGCAATCATTGAGCAATGAAAGGAAGGGAAAGCAACATGGACTCAGCAAGAATTCTAACAGGTCCTCTCCCTCTCTCAAACTCCAAAAATATCTGTTGAAAAAGCAACTTCACAAGAAATTGAGGTAATCTTAAAGATTTGCCAAGACTCAGGAAACAAGATAATGGCTAAACAATTGAGACTCAGATTTTATTCGGCAACATCAAAGACTCTTAAAGATGTAAATAGCAATTGATTTTACCTTCCTGTCTATATAGACACACTCCCTATCTCTTTCTTTTAATACTTTTATTCCCTAGGTTTTGTATATGTGTTTGAATTAGCATTTTCTTATTTTTCTCAGGTTTAATAGGCAATAAAATGCTGTTCTCTTTCATAATAAAATCATGGAATTGGCTCCTTCAGTTTTGATCTGGTTATGTGCGTTTAATTGAGATGTGATAGCTGTGTACCAAAAAGGAAAATAAATATAGTTGTTGCAACCAACAAAGAGGGTGTTAAAGCAAAAGGAGTCAATCATTTTTCTCACCTATTCATAACACACGATAACTGTAGAAGGAATGCTTTACCTGTCAGAGCAGATTTATAAATAATGGCTATGTACACAGTGGCTTACAAGGTCAGGTATTAATGGAATGATTAAAAGCACAAGTGCAACTGTCTTGGTCAATTAGCTTATTTCTAGTTTGACAAGTCACTTATTGCCCAATTATATCTTGAACCAGTATCTACACACAAAGCAGTGACCTGCTGGGACTAGTAATATTTTTCAAGTCTATCAGTGACTAGAAGGAAGGATTTTATTAAAGCTTTCAAAGTTTGCTGATCAGCTCAAACTGGGAAGGGATGTAAATAACACTGAGCAGCTATGTCACTGAGCAATCTGGACAGTTCCGGATTGTTGGGAACCTCTGTTATTTAATGCAAAGAAATCCAAAGTCTTTTCCACAATCAGTGGCAGAAAAGACAAATTAAATATGCAAATCAAGGAATAAAGCAGAGGTCTAATTTTAAACGATTAACAGTAAAAAGCAATACTCTGATCTCACTTGAACATTGTTTCGGATGCTGGAAAGCCAATAGCTGAAGTCACCTTGGCCTCAGAGGTAATACAAAAGGTAACTAAATTGATAAGTGGAATTATCATGAATTATATGAAACTTGAGTAAAATCTGTGGGTGTTTACATTGGATTTTTAAAAATATTCTTCCATAAGGTGTGATATCATTAGTAAGGCCAGCATTTATTGCTTCATGCCATATTAGACCATTTCAGAATCAACCACATTGCTGGAGATGTGTGATGGTACAGGCCAGACTGGACAAGGACCAGTATCTCTAAACTGTTTGCAGCCACTCTAAAAGTATCACACAAATTGTTGACTTAAATATAATTGCACTGGTCGTTGCACAAAGTATTTAACATATAACACTTTCAAATGATTTGGTCAGGCACAATGAAAAGAATTTGGAGGATACAATGGATTTTGCTCCACAACAGACTTTAGTAAAGCCTGTGAGTTTTTATGTCAATCTGGCAGTTACCATTACAGAAACTAACCTTATAGTCTGTGGGGAAGCTATAGCTCCAGGTGAACAGTCTGGACTTCTGGGTGACTGGCCCAGAAACAGAACTGTTACCGATAGCAACACTCAAGTGGCAGTTTAGCAGTAACTTCATTAAGAAATTTAAGGGATTTGAGGATTTGCCCTCATTTCCCTATTAACTGATTGAACGATGAGGTTTGGGGTTTGGCCTTGCTGCCACTTCCCCTGTAAATAGTGGTTCCTTGTGAACTACTGCCTTTTATTTATTGTTAACTGTGTGTATTTTGTTCTGTTGCATAAAATAAAAAAAATTAAAGAATTTAAGACCATCAAAGGAAGATCTTGACTACACCCAAGAGCATATTGAATACAGTGTTCTAATAAAGGAGGATAGTAAAGGATGAACACATAACTAAGGGAAAATTGTGTCCTGTTGCTAGTGGTGTACAGTTAAAATAAGTTACTCAGGGGCCCTCTAGCGTGGAAGAAAGTTGTAAAGGTTAAGATTTGAATAGATACATTTTTGGACAGGCAAGTCTATTGAAACGTCTCAGAAGTGAAGTGGGGTATGAAGTGTTTGGGCCCAGACTGAAGTTTGGTTGTTTCCAGGTGGATTATGCAGAAGAAATGAAACTCCTAATCATCTGAGAAACAAATAGCTGTTTATTTTCTGTCAAAACTGTAATGAGAAAGGTACTATTTCTTCTTTCTCATATTTACAAAACTATTTATACAGTTCTTAACATCCTCTGGCTCATTTGTGACACCATTATTTATTATTCTTTCAACATTTTTGACTATATTTGTTACTGAATCTGAAGTCCAAATGAAACATCACCTTCTATATTAGGGCCATTCTACAAAAGAATCAAAACCACAACATCCGATGGCAAATTGCACTGCACAATATACAAATGCAGACCTGATGATTCCAGATACGCAGCTACGTTTCTGTGTTTGAGGCTTTGAAATTCCACTGTTCCTGTTTATGAGAAAGCACAATTCAAATATAAAAAGGATAAGTTAAGGATTTAGTAACGGGAAGTAGTAGACTGGAAGGATTACTTAATTTTCCAATAAAGGCATGAAGTGGAAGCAGGATGGTGCATGGGAGGTTGCTATAGGGAGGGAGTGGGGGTAGAGGTTTGTTGGTGATAGTGTGTTCGAAACAAACCATTGAGACCTTATTTCAACATCAGTCTAGACTGAAGGGATGAAAGATTCCTGTGGCTGTGGAAATCCTTTGTGTGATAGGCTTGGTCATTCTACTTTCTTATAGACAATTCACAAAACTGCCCATACTTTGGCACTAATCATCAGTGTAACTTACTCAGCTTTATCCAAGGATAGGATAATTGATGTAGGTAATGGAAACAAATTACCACACTGCTATAATAGTGATGCTGTCCCAAGTTTGGTCAGAATAGAGAGAGCTTTATTCGGTATCTATACTGATCTGCAAACCTTAAAAGGAAAGTGACCCACTCCCTTACATTAAATCATCTCTTTCTTTGACGAGCTGGAGAAAAACAGCAAAGATGCTAATTCAAAACAGAATACAAACACTTCCAGAAAACAGCGATTGAACAGGCTGGGGCTGTCACGAACAAAACAAGCTTGTTTGAATCAATCTCCCTACAGTAAAGAGCAACAGCTCAGGCAAATATACCTTTGAAGTTTGCTTTTGTTTACTACTTTCTATACAGGAATAATTCAGATCGATGGGCTTTGATGTAGCAGCTTTGATCTGTTCTTCTGGAATTTATCAAACTAATAGTATTGCTATTTCCACTAAAGCACCACTTCTGTGCAGCATTTTAATTGGATTTTGTTGGTTTCTTTACCTGAGGCTGACTTACCTTCTTATAAAGAAATGAAACCACTAACAATGATATTGAAAACAAGAGGATGAGTTTTCCCTGATAAGGGGAACTTGGTTATTGTGTTTGTGAGTTGCTAAATCCACGGACATTGTCCCCCGCCAGGATCTCACTCTGCAGGATTGCAGGAAAGCAAAGAGCTCCCTGATAAGTTGAGTAATTTATTCAGGTAATTATGTAGGCTTCTGGATTTCCAAGTCAGGGGATCTGTTTCTCAATCTGTCAGCAATTTACCAGGGTCACTGAGGTGAGTGTAGTGTAGGAAACACTTCTTCAAGCTGAGGAAGCCTTTGAGCAGTTACAAAGATGAGCTCCAGCTACATCCAAGTAGAATTGACTGTTCAAAGCAATTTCTCTCAATCTTGTTACTGCTTGATAAGATTTTGTCAACTTCCTGGAAGGTGTTTCACCTGTCTGGCACTACACCCTCCCTGTTTCTTTGTTGTCCACCTTCAACACAGCACGGGATCTGCTTAAACACCTTCACCTTGAGCTACTGGGGGCAAAAGACCAGAAGTAACACTATTGCAGCCAACATCAGCTGAAGCAGCCCCAGCATCAGCAACTTCTCCAGCTACCTTCTCCGAACCCGTATACCCCTCATGTGGCGTTGTCACCAGCTGAAATGAGGTGAGGCTTTCAGCACAGGGTCTACAGGCAGGAGAACATTTTTCACAAAATGGCTGAGCAGCTGTGCCTCAGGTGGCTCCGCCCCTCACAATAAACTGTAGCGCCTTCCCAGATGAGCAGCTGGTCATACTCTAATAACAGCCAATGAAGTCACTGTCACTTGATGGCCTGTCTCTGACTTGTGTCAAATTGTGTGCAAGCTTGTCCTGAAAGAAGAGAGGTGTGAATGCCTGAAGAGTATTCTGAGGTTGATTGTGAGGTAGTTGGATGAAGATGAGTGTTGACTGCTCAGCTGGGGATCTGAGGTGATACAGAGAAACGAGTGGTGGTTCTGAGGTGTGTTGTGCAGGAGGATGCTGATCACATTATAATATGGGTCTTTGCACTTGACATTTTAATCTCATTCATCTAGCATATCCTCCCGAGGTCTAGATCCTCTTAGTGCACACTGGAGACAACACAACACTTTACTAATATCCCATCCTCTTCTATCCATACTTCCAGCCTCCACACTGGAGAGGTTGTCTTCTTCCTCATCTCATGGGAAGGGCTTATCTTACTGCGGCCCCTCAGGTCTTACAGCAGGGCCTCTAGGTAAGAGATGGAAGATAAAGGAACAGCCTTCCCAGTCCTTCTCTGCATTGCTGTGGTTTTCAGCATTAAAAATCCCACGTTCGTCTGTAACCCACGCCATGTCCTTCCTTTGACAGAATGGCCACATCATGACACTGAAAGGAGGAATGCTAATGCCATTGCTGGATTAAGGGGCCACTGATCAAATTGTCCATTCCAAAAATGGGCTCCCAATCTTAAAACTGTCTCATCTTTCCTGCTAACCCTGCATTCAGAAAATTCTGTCCTGGTTCCAGTAATTTAAAGGATTGAATACCCAATGAGTTCAGGTTCAAGTGCCTGGACAATCCGAAATTGGGATAATTCTTCCCAAACTGTCAAAGTTTAACAATTTATTGGAAGCTGTAGGTTTGTGAATCAACTGTTCTGCTCTTATGCCTTAACCATAGGATCTGATTTGAACCCAACTGAATGAATAAAATGGTCAATGTTCACAACTCTTTTTAAAAGCTTGACATTCACAAACTTGCCATGTCCCTATTAAGTTAAATACAGAGCTATCCTCAGAAACAGTGTCTTCTGATCTGAACTCATACAGTTTAATTACTAGATTAGATTAGATTACAGATTAGATTAGATTACAGTGTGGAAACAGGCCCTTCGGCCCAACAAGTCCACACCGACCCGCCGAAGCGAAACCCACCCCATACCCCAACATTTACCCCCTACCTAACACTACGGGCAATTTAGTATGGCCAATTCACCTGACCCTGCACATCTTTGGAGTGTGGGAGGAAACCGGAGCACCCGGAGGAAACCCACGCAGACACGGGGAGAACGTGCAAACTCCACACAGTCAGTCGCCTGAGGCGGGAACTGAACCCGGGTCTCTGGCGCTGTGAAGCAGCAGTGCTAACCACTGTGCCACCGTGCCGCCCACCTGACTACTTCTGACAAGTAGCTGATTCCATTCCTGCTGTTCCTCCAGTTCAGTTGGTCCAATTTGGTTCATCCAATCCCTTTATTAAACTTGTTTTCTGAGAAGTTGTCTACTGTGTGAGGCTGTCACTGTTGTCTGCTGCTACTTTTACTGTTCTCTGGTATTACTATCACTCTTACCGTTAAACACATACCTTAAAACTGACAAAATTGATGTTTGCAAACTGCCCTCCAAATCTGTGCCTTCTATTGTTACCTATTGTAACAATCTCATATCCTCCTTGATTATGAATCCATTAACATAACAAGGTGATTATAATGGGTTGAACCTGATTATCCTATCCATTATGTTTCACTGTAACTGAAACATTCTCTGGGATTCACATTTCTAAGGAATGGAAGGGCACATTTAGATGCAATGGCGCATGCAAATAATATTTATAGTTCTAGATCCTCCACATAGTCAGTCAAGCTAGAATGACACGTGGAATGAGGAATTCTGGATACAAGGAGAAATTGGGCTTATTCTCCTTGGAGCAGGTAAGATTAGGAGGTGACCTTACTGAGGTGTTCAAGATTATGAACAGTTTGACAGGGTAAAAAAAGATGTTCTGTTTCAGCTAGTTTGTATGCCAATAACTAAGGGTTACAATTTCAAGATTGTCAGCAAAAGAGCTAGGTTGAGAAGAAAATTCTTGACTCAGAGAGTTTTTAGAATTTGGGAATGTGCTGGCTGGGAGAGTGTGGGAGGTGAATTTCATAGGAAATTTTGAAGGAAAGCTGGATATATATTTGGAAGTGATGAATGGAGAGGACTGCTGAGATAGGACTGCAGAGCGGGACTCGCAGTGTAGCTCTTTCAGGAGCCAGTACAGGCATGATAGGTCGAATGTCCTCCATCTATACTACAAAATTTTATGATTCTATAGTTCTGGCCATTTGAGTTCAATGGACAAAACAAGCCATTGTACGGTCTGATGGCATGGTTAGCTGTCTTTTGGGAAGCATAGGAAAGAGTCATTCATCAGGCCAGATTTCACATTCTAGTTCATGTGCACAGAGTTGGAGAAATTCCCATCTCTACAAAACTGACATTTTCAAATGTCTGTCCACACTTTCAATTTTTGGTCTAGTGTGTCATCTAGATTAGAAATTGGGGTGACCAACCCCAAAGGACATGTGGAGTTGCTGGGTTATGAGGTGCTTTATCTGGAAGATCAGCTTTGGGGAGCCACACTGTGCTGAAAGTTTATTAAAGCATGGGTCATCCCTCTACTCCATACCCTTCACCCCTCTCATCTCATTACAAAGACTCTATGACCATCCATGCCAAGCCATGCCATTCCATACTCTCTATTCATCCCCTGTCCCTCTTGATCCCCATTGCAAGTTATAGCAACCATCCAACCAATATCATGGGCCCTTAAACCCTGTATCCAGGTATGGCCCTTTTCCAATTCACATGGTCCTTATAAGCCTCATGGAAACCTATGCTCCTTTATCCAAGTTCATGGCCCATTGAAGCCCCATATCAGTTTAATGCCAACTCTTACCATCCCATGCACTCCCAGCACTATCTTTTGCACCTACCACACCTACTCACTTACTATCCCATAACTACTATGGGCAGATCTCAGGATCTGTGCAAAGGTAAGATTAAATAAAGTTCTATAAAATAAAACTCCAAGTTCCTAATACCTTTCAAATGATCAAAAAGAAAGGTCAGCAATAGGATCTAAGGCAAGAGAGATTAATTTTGTCATTTGATATCTGCTACCTTCTGCCTTAACATATGCTTCCTTTGCCCCATTCCCAGCTCAAGACCTGCTCAAGACCTGTTGTATCTAAGTTTTTCATGTTCTGATGAAAGATCAGCAATCTTAAGCAATCACATTCTCTCTCTCCAGAATTGTGATCAGACTTGGTGTGGAACCATCATGGTTGGGTTATTACAACACAAATGAACTAAGCAAATGAAATGCCTTCATAGAAATAGATTTGAGTCTTGTTGAAAAAAAACATTAATTGTTAATTTGTGCATTCACCGCAGCAACATCTCTAACAGTCGAAGGCCACTTGCTTTCCAATCAGCCCATTAATATAAATGTTAGTTGTTCCCTTGAATTACTATTCTTGTGAATTGTCTTAATGAGTACAAAACAAAACGTTTTAATAAAATGTCTCCAAATCATCAATACTTCAGTTCTGTCTCGTCAAGTGGCTATAGGAAATGTATTTATCAATTAAAATAAAGATGGGAATCCCACCCTTTATAATGTGATACTCTCATTTCCCAATCAGAGTTTATCTAAATGTAAAGCTCAGTTAACCCGCAAACATTCTCAGTGAGTATAAGGTAGATTGAAAAGATACATACGACTTTAGCTCCCTAACGGCTGAGATAAGACACGTTTGCAAACTGCCACTCTAGATTTAAGTGTTAAAAAGATAATGGTCCAACAAAGTTTGCTTATGTCTTGTACAGGGACTTATATCATATCTGTTTGCTCCATATTTGAATCCAAGTTACAAACGTGGAATCAACGACTCAGTGACTAAATCTAACATTTGTTTCAAAATCAAATACCCAGTTGTTAACATAATGTGCATAATTGGCCATTTTATTTTAGCTGCTCTGTACTGATGTAAATATGGTTCTAATTATTGTTTACGGGAGTTTTCTCTTTTCCATTAAAAATATTCTATTACAATACACCTATTGGCAATGGTCAAGTGCTGATTAGTTTAGGGAGAAAGTGGGGACTGCAGATGCTGGAGATCAGAGCTGAAAATGTGTTGCTGGAAAAGCGCAGCAGGTCAGGCAGCATCCAGGGAACAGGAGAATCGACGTTTCGGGCATAAGCCCTTCTTCAGGAATCAGGGCTCCTGAAGAAGGGCTTATGCCCGAAACGTCGATTCTCCTGTTCCCAGGATGCTGCCTGACCTGCTGCGCTTTTCCAGCAACACATTTTCAGCTGCTGATTAGTTTAGGCCTGCATCCTATAGTCTCGCAAAGCTTTCATGTAAAGAAAACTGCACTGTAAAGGTTCAAAATCATTATTATTGTGACGCCCAACATGAACTTGCATTTCCACAATGAGTTTTGTCTATAATTGAGGAAATAATGTTGTAGCTATAGTTGTACAGGTTGTTATTAACATTAGGTAACATTGTCCTCAGTATCTTCTATCCCCTATGGAATGTAATTCTAAAATATGTTTAAAAAGCTGACTAACTGTTTCAAAATTCAGAAGGTGGAGGTCTGAGGGTGATACTGTACTAGATATTTAAAAATAGCATCAACAATATATTTTAATATCCTTTTGCCATAAAACAATAAAGATTTGAACCTAATTAACAGAAATCTGTTCAATTACACATTTCTGAAGACAAGAACGTTGGGACATTAATGTTTACTGCATTGTTTATTAAAATTAACATGTAGCGTCCATTGTACACATCTTTTCACAAACAATGTTAGCATTGCAGTATTGAGGGAGGTTTCTACTGTGGTGCTGTGAAGTACTAGTATGGAATGTGTATAAATCGCTCACACTGATAATGCAGTCACAACAGTCCCTTTGTCTGGACATGGCCTCAGGCACTAAATTTCTATTAACCCTGACACATCGAACGACTTATCTCGTTCCCTGGGTGACAGATGCTTGCCATCAGGGGTCTGTGCTCCTGACTCAGCCCTGCCTGTAGGACCCACACCAGTTTTAATAAGAAAGTAATTGGTTTTAAAGCCTGAATTGAAAGCAGTGACAGAGTGGCCGTCCATCTCGGGCCGGAAAGGCCATTCGAATGATAGAGTGCGATAGCCACACAGGACAGAAAGGTTCATAAATACAAAGGGCTCCTTTAGAGGGCTGCTATTGATAGAATGTGAGAGTCAATAAAAACTAATGGTGGCAACTGGAATAAAGAAGAGAAACAGTGATCGATTGTTAAGCCATTACAGAGCTTGCTCCAACCTCCTTCTCTCAGCAATGAACTGATGAAAGTGCACACAAACTCACTTTAAAATAGGGAGTTGTATAGGATGGGAACCAGAGTTCATGAAATAGGAGACTGAACCAGATACATACCTCATGGGTATGACATGTACCACCTGACATCAAAAAGGGTTCGCATAATAACTGGGATTTCTCATTTTGCATTGTATTTATTGATTGCTATTGTTATTTTTTCCAGTGGGACGTTTCATTCACCATCTACAGCATAACAGAAGGAAGAATAAAATCATGAATTGCTCTTTAATTTAATCACAACTGCTATCTAAAGTAGCAGTATATTTATTAATCTTGTCCCAATTAAAGAAAACCTGATTGAATTTTCTACATCATATGACATATTCTGTATTAAGGCTTCATAGTTAGCAAATTCTTCTTGTTACTGAAGTCTATTTTTGGTACTTTATTACTAGTTTCCTAAACACAGAAGAAATGCTTACCTTCTTTGCTATGGAATTATCAATACACATCCATGTAGCAGTCTGATCTACTTGTACTTATAGTGAATGCTGCTTTTGTGAACCAGATTTGCAGTGAGGAATCTTACAGGGCTCTGAGTGACATGGGCTCTGGAGAGATTTATGGAAGAATCAGATGAGAAGTTGGACAAGGCTCAGAGCCTCATCAAGTCATACAGAACACAAACAGACCGTTCAATCCAACCAGTCCCTACCAAACATAATCCCAAACTAAACTAGTCGCACCCACCTGCGCCTGACCTTTACCCTCCAAACTATTCC
Source organism: Chiloscyllium plagiosum (assembly GCF_004010195.1). Classification (NCBI taxonomy): domain Eukaryota; kingdom Metazoa; phylum Chordata; class Chondrichthyes; order Orectolobiformes; family Hemiscylliidae; genus Chiloscyllium; species Chiloscyllium plagiosum. The sequence goes on from NC_057736.1 coordinate 25,413,520, forward strand.
TATTCATGTAATTATCCAAGTGTCTTTTAAATGTTGCAATTGTACCCATATCCAACACTTCCTCAGGAAGTTCATTCTACATGCGAAGCATGCTCTGTGTAAAATATTTGCCCCTCGTGTCTTTTTTAAATCTCTCTCCTCTCACCTTAAAAATATGTCCCCTAGTCTTGAAATCCCCCATCTGAAAGGAAAAAGATGTCTACCATTAACCCTATCTATATGCCTTATGATTTATAAACCTCTATAAGGTCACCTCTCAGCCTCTTACGCTCCAATGAAAAAGGTCCCAACGCATCCAGCCTTACTTTATAACTCAAATCTTCCATTCCCAGCAAATTCTTGACAAATCTCTTCTGAACCCTCTTTAGCTTAATAATATCCTTTGTATAACATCTTAAAAACAGGAGCATCTTCCTCCATCTCAGATGTTTCTGACAAGTGCCTTAGTGGGTTTCATATAGACAGTACTGAGCTGCTCGTTGAAGGGAATTATTGCTCTTTTGCCCAAATAGCCACATTAATATTCAACTTCCTAACTTTCCAAATGTGCCAAACAAGCTGGACCTTGAGAAAGCTGGATGTGGTAATCGAAATGGGTACCTGGCCAACTCAGCTCATAGCGTGTTCAGAATGGTCTCCATGTTGCATAAGACTGAACAGCATCTCAAGGCACCATTCATAAGCATCAGCTGCATGCACCCCTTATCCACAGACATTTGACAAGAGGTATTTGCCAGCTTTTTATGACCATCACTGGTACACTGGCAGACTGCTCAGGAAGTACAGACTTGGATTGTAGAGCACTGGCATTGAAAGGCTGCAGGTATAGTTTGAATGAATGGTTAGGGACCTAGCCCATGACTAGACCAGGCTACATCTCAGAGCTGCTCACTTGCTCTCTTTGTGCTCACTCACATAGCATCTACCTGTTTGCTCACCACCTATGCCCTGCCAGACCAATTTCATGCCCGAAATGTCGATTCTCCTGCTCCTTGGATGCTGCCTGACCTGCTGCGCTTTTCCAGCAACACATTTTCAGCTCTGATCTCCAGCATCTGCAGTCCTCACTTTCTCCAATTCGTACAGTCATACAGCTAAGCAGTAGTCCTCAGTCAAGAGGGTGGACATCTTGCTGTATTGCAGTGTTGTATGTCAATCTCACACCTGCAACGTGTGCCTACAGCTTCAGCAGCAAACACAGTGCATGGTGCATCAGCAGGCAGCTAGCTCTCAGAGCCCTAGGGGAATAATTCTCACCAAAGTCCATGGAGGTATCAAAGTCAGGGGACGGCAGCACACCGTAAGTCAAGGGCAGCCTCCCATACCACTCCAGGAGATGGGTTATAATCAGGCATCAAGCCAGAGTGTTCACAGCCAGAGGGTTTATGCCCCTCGAGCCTGTGGAGTGTGTCACGGTTAGTTCTCTGGCTCCATAATGCCAGTCCAAGGGGGTAGAGTTGAGTTAGTCAAGGAGATGAGCAGCTATTAATCAGGGATCTAGGCACTTCTTGTCTGGGGCTGTCCGGTTAGATCACGCAGTCTGTCTGTTGGATCTGTCCACGGAAACAAAGCGGAAAAGAAGTTGGGACAGGACAAGTGGGTCCCTGCTGTGGGAAAGAGATTCAACAAGTTATTCTTTGGGAATGGGGACCACGTGCTGAGCACAATGACAATTGTGAAGTGGGTAACAGTATCTGCAATAGGAAGATATGGTAAATTATGGATGGGAAGGGGATTTGTCCATGGTCAGGAGCACCCTGGCTTCAAGGTAGGGGAACAGTGTATAGCCATATTTGCCACGGTCACCTGATATGCCAGAGGCTGGGGGTTTAAGGTTGGCAGGTCTCATGTAGACCTGTGGAGGTACAAAGCCCTTGGGTTTCTGGAAATTGCTACCAGGATGGGAACCGGGATGGTCAGGGGCTCGCTGACAGATAGAGGCAGAGACTAGAAATCAAAAGTGTGGAATGGGGAAGAAAATGGCTGTGAGCACGCACAGAGTGGGTAGGGTAGGTGTCTCACCCTGTAAAAGGGAGGAGGCTGCAGGATCCACAAATGTGAGGCCCTTTAAATTGTAACCGAATGACACACATGCTCATGCACAACAGAGACCTGGTGGATCCCTGATCCTTCACCAACCCCAGTGCATTGGTTCCCTGTGTGCTGTAACCTCCCTGATCCATAAACCACTGACCATCTCATTCACCTCAATAAGTTTGGATGCAGACTTTGTAGACAAGGGCCAATGGTCATCATGTCACATTGCTCTCGACATGTTTTGTTCCTCTCGCTTCTAGCTGCAGCTGGCTCTCACCATGGACATTGATTTTTCTACATCCTGTGTAGACATGACTGTTACACCTCATGCTGGAACTGCTACATGCAAAGCTACACACAGAGACAAACAAACAGATTTATGGTCAAAGTAAAGTGCCAGGTAATGAATTGTGCATTGTCACCCACTGCAGCAAAATACCCTCAACTAATTTTCTTTCCTCTCTCCCTCCTACTGAGGGGGTTTTATGTAGTTCCTCTTTTGGCTGAGGTCTTCCTGGCACTGCTTTGTCTCCGGGGCACTAGGATGGGGCTGGGTTTCCAATCTCCTTGTGGACCTGACGACCAGTGGCTGGGACGATGGAGTGCAGGGCTGTCTGCTCTCTGCAGCAGACCCTGAGGGTACTAGATCTGCCTCTCCATGGCAGCTGCCAACTTGTCCATGCAAACATCCAGCCAGTCACATGAGTCGCTGCCGTTTCTGGGCGTTGAGGGCCACTGTGTCCCACATCCTGTCTGCTGCTGCTGCTCCAGTTGCTCCCTTGGTGCTCTGATGAAGTCCTTAAATGTCAACACGGGAAGGATCATAACATCATAGAGATGTACAGCACAAAAACAGACCCTTCGGTCCGAATCACCCATGCCGACCAGGTATCCTAACTTAATCCTGTCCCATTTGCCAGCACCTGGCCCATATCCCTCTAAACCTTTCTGATTCATATACTCATCCAGATGCCTTTTAAATGTTGCAATTGTACCAGCCACCAACACTTCCTCTGGCAGCTCATTCCATACACGTACCACCCTCTGTGTGAAAAAGTTGCCCCTTCGGTCTCTTTTCTTTCTTTCCCATCTCATCCTAAACCTATGTTCACTAGTTTTGGATGCCCCCACCCCAGGGAAAAGACTTTGTCTATTCATCCTATCCATGCCCTCATAATTTTGTAAAACTCTATAAGGTCACTCCTCGGCCTCCGACGCTCCAGGGAAAACAGCCCCAGTTTATTCAACCTCTCCCTATAGCTCAAATCCTCCAACCCTGGCACCATCCTTTTCTGAACCCTTTCGAGTTTCGTAACATCCTTCCGATAGGCCTCTTCTGCCTGGGGATGAGCATCTGCCTGGTCTTTGGTAGTCCTCTGAGTGCCAGCTGCCTGGGACATTTCCTCCTCAGCTCAGATGCAGAGCTGGCACAGCGAGGTGCTCACCAGCCTATGCAGCCACAATCCCATTCCCATTAAGGTGTCGGTATCTGGGCTGGTGAGGCTACATGAGGCAGCTTTACGACTAACTTCCTCTGAGGCCTCAGTACTCTTGTTTTCAGAGGCCATTTCACCATGGGGGTTGTGGATATCCCACTTTTGCCTGCAAGACACGAAGGGGAAAAGCTGTAATGGCCAGTGGTTAGCATTGGGGTGAAGCTGACAGCGGGATTACTGTGAGAGTTACTGTGGACTGAAGAATAATACTTACTCGGTTGGTGGGGCATAGATATCTCTGTATCTCTGCAAGAGGAGCCCCTGGCCTTCTCCTGTGAGGGCTTCAATTCGCTCCTCATAGGAGTGGCTCTACCCTGTCATTGGCTGAAATAAGAGATAGAGAGGAAATGAGTGAAATGAAACTGGCTAACACAGCTATTAATCCTGGTGCAGATGGGCAAAACATGTTGTGGTACCCTGAGCAGCTCCACATGCCTGTTGGAGAATTACAGTGCCACCTTCCACCACTCCTACATCTTCTGGAAACATCCGTGACCAAACAGGGTAGTTCTGGAATGCTAGTGCTCATCTGGGGCAAGGAGGCAAGGGCTGCTGATTATTTGGCAGATATCCGCTGGGTGGTGAGCTGTTCTGGGAAGAGCATGTGGTAAGATGATGCAGAAGCCAGACGTCATGGGTGCGATAAGGGTAGGGTTGGTAGTTAATGACGGTCCCTGCCTAGATGAGCATTAGCATGCCAGAACTACCCTGTTTGGTCACAGATGTTTCCAGAAGATGTAGGAGCCAAGCAAGATGACATTGTAATGAGGATTTGGTTATATAGGGTGAGGAAATTCGCTATACCTCACAACAGGAAATGCTCCAAAAACGCTAATGTGGCTCAACCAAAAAAAGCTGAGATGCAGACAATTAAAATGCATTGCTTTAATGCATTACTCACTAGCCAGAGCACTGATCATGATAAGCGTATGGGCCATGCACAGTGTAAAGTTTATCAAAACTTGAAAGGGTTCAGAAAAGATTTGCAAGGATGTTACGAGGGTTGGAGGATTTGAGCTACAGGGAGAGGCTGAACAAGCTTTTTTCCCTGGAGCGTCGGAGGCTGAGGGGTGACATTATAGAGGTTTACATAACATGAGGGGCATGGATAGGGTAAATAGGCAAAGTCTTTTCCCTGGGGTTGGGGAGTCCAGCACTAGAGGGCATAGGTTTAGGATGAGAGGGGAAAGATATAAAAGAGACCTAAGGGGCAATGTTTTCACACAGAGAGAGGCACGTGTATGGAATGAGCTGCCAGAGGGAGTGGTGGAGGCTAGTACAATTGCAACATTTAAAAGGCATTTGGATGGGTATATGAATAGGAAGGGTTTTTGGAGGGAAATGGGCCAGGTGCTGGCAGGTGGGACTGGATTGGGTTGGGATATCTGGTCGGCATAGATGGGTTGGACCGAAGGGTCTGTTTCCATGCTGTACATCTCTATGACTCTATGAACATCCTCAGCCAAATGGTCTGTACAGTAAGACCAAATTGAGTTCATGGAATGTTGCAAATGGAATTGGCAGCTATTGGCAATGCTACATTGATGTGTGAACAACTCATCAAGCCTGTCACAAGGGATGCAACCATTTTACTTTGTGCAATTATATTAATTAAGCAATACATCTTCCATATAGAAAAATAATTGGGATCTTGTTCTTAAATTATACAGAAAACAAGCAGTTGGTGACCTCTGAAAATTAATTTGAGATAGTTCTTTTTAAAATAGTTGTTCCCTGACCAATAATCAGATAGAACATGGCAAAATATAGCAAAAAGATTGAAAGATGTCCTCATTATCAACGCTAGATAAAAAGGGATTTGTCTTCAGCAGATACAGAAATAATGAGACTAGGAAAGGTAGGAGGATTAGCTAAAGCATTTGGGAGGTCAATTAGAACAGTAGAAAGCACAATAAATAGTACTGAGAAGCTGCAGGATACAGGAACCTTGGAATGCAAGTCCATTGATCTCTGAAGTAGCAGGGCAGGTAGGCAATGTGATTAAATGACATATTGGATACCTTCGTTAGTCAAGACGTTTAATATATGTACAGGGTGATTATGTTAAAACTGCATAAAATATTAATTAGGCCACAGCTAGAGTACTGTGTCCAGTTCTGGCTAAGTGTAATGACAAACACCAAGGATGTGAATATAATATCAACAATAAAGAGGTTTCCAAATATTTTACCAGAATTGGAGAATTTTAGCTATGAGGAAAAATTCAATGTGTCGAGATTGTTTCCCTTACAACAGAGGAGGCTGAGAATAGATTTCAGTTTAAGTATAAAATCATGAGGGGAAAAGTAGAGAGAACAGAAAATGACTATTTCCCTCAGCAGGGAGGCAATATCCAGGGTATAGATTTATACTAGGAGAAAGTGAGGACTGCAGATGCTGGAGATCAGAGTCGAGAGTATGGCGCTGGAAAAGTACAACAGATCAGGCAGCATCCAAGGAGCAGGAGAATTGACATTTCGGGCATAAGCCCTTTATCAAGAAGGGCTGTTCCTAATGAAGGGCTTATGCCCGAAACCCCAATTCTTCTGCTCCTCGGACGCTGCCTGACTTGCTGTGCTTTTCCAGCACCACACTCTCGACTATAGATTTATACTAATTGGTAGAAGGATTAAAGAAGAGTTGAAGAGAAATGATTTCACTTCCAGGGTGAAACTGAAATCCACAGTCTGAAAAGTGCTTCAGGTAGAAACTGTCATTGCAGATGGTTTTGAAATGTGTAACCTACAAGGCGAAGAGCTGGGAAATGGAATTCAACAGAAAGTTTTCTCTTGAATGGTAAGACACAATGGACCAAATAGTGTCCATCTGTAATTCAACTGATTCTCAGCAAAGATGCACACAACCACACACAATAATTTCAGCCTTCATGTACAGCTCTTCCAAAGTAAGTAATGCCATATAGATTTATTAAAAGACATGGATAAAGCTATCTGAAATGCTAGTTGTGGAATTGTTCTTGTCAGTATAATGGTTTAATGTGGGACCCTTAACCCCAAACACATGGCAATCCATCCAATCGACTGATATTAATCCAAACAGATTGCTCTGGATGTGCAACATCATGGTATGGATCTATGAAGCAACATTAAATATGAACAATTACATGGAATATTCAGATTCTCTGCCACACAGGTTGAATAATCATTCCATCCAGGAACAGACATATCTCATAGTCTGAGATAAGGTTCCAATCATGTTGATGAATAAGCCTCTGTTCACTTAAGAAGGGGAGATAGAAACATACCCATCTTGTCATGGGTTGCCAAAAGAAAACGTTTGCTTACCAGAGTTCATAAAAAGAGCTTATTACAGCTTGTTTTGTCCGTAAATGTGTTTTTACCAGCCTTCATCAAACTGAAGAATTGGCATCATTCCAGATAAACTGAAAAACTCATGATGAAGATATTAGTAATCATGTGCAGTAGCTATTTTTAATCATATTGGCCTGGATACTGGATGAACCAACATTTCCTTCAGCATATTGAAAAAACTGAAGCCATTCTCTTCAATTAATTAGCAATTGAATGTCTTCAACCACCCCTTGACCAATCACCCAACTGCTCCTAGAACTATGAAATTTTGATGCACTGCTGCACACCAGTTAACCATTGAATTATTTTTACCTTTTCCTCTTTTCATCTGGTTTAGTAATCAAGATAATTTATTTTGTGCCCACAACAGGCTCATTCCTACCTTTTCCTGTCCTCTACTGAAAGCCCCATCTATTTTTGTTTATCAGTCATCATCTCCAAACTGCTCCTTTCAAGCCTCTTCCATTCCATAAGCTACAATTCCATCAGAATGCTACAATTCCCATCCGGACAACATTCCTAGTGCCCCAACATCACCAACCCTCATGTTTCCATCAATTGACTTCCAGATCTATTTCTGCCGTTTGCCATTTGAACTTTCAGCCAGGGTTTGGAAACCCTTCCGAATCCTTTTTCATTCTACCTCTTTCCCTGATTCCAAATGATTTGGGAGTATCTAAACGTTTCAACAGAATCCCAAAAAAAGTGTAAAGGGATATGGGAGAAAATATAGCATGGGATCAAAAATTCTTAAACCAAAGCAATTAGCCAATGAATATTGTAAAATTGTTTGATTCAATTATTATTTTGCTTCACAAAACTTCTGTTCCCTATTTCCCTCCTCCCTGTGTGGCTTTCACGATTCAATGTCGAAATATCTTGCAGTATGCTTGGAGCTTTGCAGGAATGTAAGTTGGTGTACATGTGTCACATCTCCAGTCGTGAGAATGCAATTTGTTCCCAGTGTCTTGCTGTGCAGGAGGTGGCAATATTTGTGCCAATGTAATTTCCTTCAGCACCCTAATGTTTTGAAAAAGTACATTCAGGATTTGGATTGTTTCCACCTATTGGATTCTTAATAATTATGTTCTTTATGGTTTTACTGAGTCAAATAATATTAAAATCCCAATGACAATTAATGTTGTTGTTTCAGATTAAATACTCAAGCATGTTAAAAACAACAAACACTTTCCCAATTTTAGGTAATTAACATAAACACATCAAAAATAAAGATGTAGTGTGTAATTGCTGAGACTGCCAGTGGATAATAGGTGTCTCATTACAATTAAAGATGGCCGATGGATGACTAGATGTTCAAATTTTGAAACCAGGACTCCCTGAGGTAATTGTCTCTCACAACTTGAACAGATTTGCCTTTGCAGCTTGTCAGGTGCAGCACCTTCTCAGTTTTTCTTCATTCCACGGCCAGAAAGAAGTGAATTGGCCAAAAATCGGGACCTTTCCTCCTTATCTAAAGTTGTTCTCCTGCGAAGTGCTGAGGAAACCAGATGTAAGAAATCTTGTCAGGGCCTCTCACTTCCCTGGTGTATGCTTACTGCTTGCTTCACCTAGTAGTGCTTTCAGCATGTTATCCAGAAATGTAATAGCAGGCTATGGGGCAAAAAGGCATGTCTGGGACCCTTCTGCAAACTTACAGAGCTATTCAATTCCAACTTATTCCACACCTGCATAACGAATGGGAAATCTAAAAATTGGGACATTTCAAACATTTGAAGAAATGTTTGGGCTATTGACATGTTTAATGAAAATTCTGAACTAAATTCAGTTTGTCTGGAGCTGTAGTGGCTATCCAGTGCCTAGTTTTTCTGCTAAAGCAAACTCAGCAGTGGCGTTTGAGAAGCACATAGAGATTTCTGACTGGAAATGCACAGGAGTCCATCTTGATAAAGGAGTTTGAGTGTGCGTGCTGAATGAGTGCCAACAACATTGTAGAGTATCAAGATGACAAGGTAAGTTGTATTCAATGCTGACTGGAAGTCACCACTGCCATTTTGCAACTCCCAGTACCATGCCGTTACCTCACATACCTGAACATGATGCCTAAGCAGATTGGAGGTCTTAATCCCTACAACTACCAGCACTAAGGCACAATGAAGTATTTATTAGTTAATACAGCTGTAATTGGGTGCAATTTTCAAGAGTTCCTGTTTGGCCCACTTGCTTGTTTGTTGGGCTATTCTCCAATACATTAAATTTAAATTCAGTTCCCACTATTTATTACAACCACAATGCACCTCCCCTTCAGGAGGTGAAGCATACCTTAATCTTGCATGAGCCTCTGCGTTGTTGGGTAACCATCAATGATGCATGTCATGCCGGCTACATACAGCAATCATGGAAAGTAGCAGGAAGCACAAACCTAAGATGTTGCTTGCAATGCAATGTATTGGCGTGAGTTAATAACGACTGGTAATTCCCACATCCGTTTTAGGGGGTTAGACTATTTAATCTCACTCCTGCCAAAAATGTGCTGGGCAGTTTCATGAACCAGATGTTATCTGCCTGTTGGCCATCTTCACATGTATGCATGTTCAAGCACAGAATACTTTTCTGGAAGTGTTGGAAAATTAGTGCTGTGCCACCATTTGGTAAAGAAAAAGAATCCTGTCATTTCTTAAATATAACTAGAGGCACCTTATTCCAAGAGGCAGGAACTCTTCCTGTCTAAGGAAATGGCTCCTTAAGACTCTTGTGTTCAATATCACCATTTCCTTCATTTTGCATGGATTTACTTCTGGAACCTGATCTAACAGGATAGAGAAAAGACATTTAAATTCAGCTGTTAATAGACAGCCTGTACTTTGAAAGTCATCTTATTGCAGAATGAGATCTTGGTCTACCTACTGGACAAAGACATGCTTACATTTATTTGTTGCTGCACAGAGCGCATATTAAATTTATATTGTAAACACATTCTCCATGCATCAATCTGCAGATTCTTCCTCTGTCAAATGTCTTTAATCCTCTCAGAAGAACATTATGCTTTCAGCTTGTCATTTTACTGCAGAAATCTGTAAGGCATTCAAATAGAAACCTCACAATCTGTAACAGTACAGAACAAAGTTTCACCAAACATGTTTCTAAAAATCAGCATTACCGATGCACAATGAGTTTATTATCAATTATTAAAGGTAAGTTTTGCATTTACATCATGCTTTTCATAACCACAGAATGTCCAAAAGCATTCATAGCAAGGACTTGTGAAGTACAGTTGTAATGTAGGAAACATGGCAGTCAATTTACAATTAGCAAACTCCCACACACCACAATTTGATAATGATCAAATCTGGTTTTATGGCAGTGATTGAGGGATAAATATTTGGCAGGACATTAGGGATAACTCCCCCCTGCTCTTCAAGAGAGTAGTGAGAAAGCAGTCAGGGCCTCAGGGATAAATATCAGGCGGGACACTAACCCTTGTTCTGCTTCAGAACAGTGCCATGGGATATTTTACATGCATTCCAAGGGAGTAGAGAGGGCTTTAGTTTAATGCATCATCTGAAAGACAGCATCTCCAACAATACACTCCCCACTACTGGTCTGGAGCATCAGCCTTGATTTTCATGTCAAGACCTGGGGTGTGGCTTGATCTCACAACCTGTTGATGCATGGGTAAGAGAGCTAGAAACTGAACCAGGGCTGACACATAAGCTTACATCCGAACCTCAAGCACTCAGGTTAAAAAAAAGTGCAGAGAATACACTCCAGTGTCTGGAAAGAGATGGAGTTTGTCTTAATGGACAAAACCTTAACATGGCTTTTCTCTGATTTTGACTAGACTGAATGTATTCCCAGCGCTTTATTTCTCGCTGTTAAAACAATAACATATGCTAACCATTAAGTAGGATACATCAATAGCTCTTTCCTCAACAAGCTGAAAATGGTCAAAGTTAATGAGATAAACAAAATGTCCAAGATAAATTACAATACAAACTGTTAAGGGAATGAATTCAAGGCCATAAACTCATTTTATGTTTTTCTCCTCTGTTGTTTGTAACATCATCTGAATCCCTCAATTAGATTACAACATTGAAATCACTGTCCGTTGGCTATTATTAGACAATATTTTATTCCTCGAAACATCTGCTTGCTTTTATAAATATACCAGGAAAATAGATTTCCAATAAAAATGAGTTACAGACGTTTTAACAAACATGGCCATTCAATCTAAATTAAAGTTCTATAATTGGCTAATGTGTAGTGTCAGATTCTTTGAAGGCTTTAAAATTTTATTTCATTGTCTACGAAGACAAAAGCTCTGTTTACCTTCCCTTCAAGAGTGGAAGACAGTAGAATTTGAGCCAAGCATGTTAACAATGAGTTGATTTTGATGGCATAAGGTTGCAGATTGGTCTGATCAAGCAGAACTATGAAGAAATAAGAACTAATCTATAACTTGGTATTAGATTTATCACAAACATTTCTATATAATATAACCATTATTGTATGGCATATCATGGATGCCGCATGCTAAATAGCTGAAAAAATATACTTAATTCTAATATCACTATTATCTTTATTATACTTTCATCCAGTTGATTGGCTTTCCCCCATTTACCGTTGTTTACATTTAAAACAGAAAGAAATATTGATGTTCAAAAACAGAATTTAACATTCAATGTGCCCGAAATGTGAGGGAACGACCTTATGCCAGCAGAAATGTAGCATAGTAGAATCAAGGGCAACCAAAGCAAGCCCCATATCATCATCCCAAAAATGAGGGGACCATATCCGTCAGGGTGTGAATTTTGCGGCTTCACTGATTGCAGAATAATGAAACATCAGCAGAATGAGTCATCATGGTGTTACAATCATATGATTATGTTAAGAGAGAGCACTGGAAAAAGGCAGATTCTACTTAGGATCTTGATAGCATGTGTATATCTACAAAGCTGAAAATAAAGACTTACAAAAAGTATATTGATCGTAAGGAGCAATACTGTGGAAGATGACAGAGACTTAGAGCTGATAGACATGGCAAAACATAGCGGCAACAGAAAACATGGCAAAAAGAAGAAAAGTCAGCAATTGAAGTGAATCTCATGGTCAAGAAGAAAGAGAGGAAATATTTCAGTCTTTCCAAGATATCAGGAATGTTGTAGGTGGAGCAAAAGGCTGGAAAATATACCAGGCAGCAGTGAGCTGGCCTAAAGCAACAACTAGTGGGACAGATATAGCTTCAGATGAAGGAGCAGCTTCACTGCTTGGGTGAAGCATGGAGGCTAATCTATCATTCTCAGAACCATTTCAAGTGATCAACAGGCAGCACCAGACTCAGATATGAGAGTCTTGGAGGAAAAGATTTATAAGGTGTTGAACAGCTTCAGGCTTAGTCAAAAAGGACCAAGTCAGCACATTATTGTGTACAGTGGCAACCATCGCCAGGGAATGATGCAGTTGCAAGATAGGCCATGAAAATGCAGGCTCTTATGAAGAAATATTAAAGTTGTTTGATATGCATTTCAGAGTACAGTGAAATTTAATAACAGAGCATGCAAAATTTAATCAGAGAATGCAAAGGCCGAGTGAAAGCATGGATTCATTCATAAATGATTTTTACCAGCTGGCTGAGAATTGTGCATAAGAGGGCTGAAGGCAGAATTAATTTGCAACTGGATCATATCTAGAGTGTTAGATGAGGCCTTGACAGACATATTCAAAGTCAGAGAGGATTTTAAACTAGGGAAAACAGAGTGGGTTGCTAAGCAAACCAAACAACAGAATAAGGTACTCATTCAAGGGGAAAACATGATGCCATGGAACAACTCAACTGAGATGATTCAATGCAGATACCAGAGGAAAGAAAGGACATGAAAAGTGCAAACCTGTCAAAATGGAGAAAAAAATGTGCCAAGTGCCCCCTTGAAGTATCCGAGAAGTGGAGTCAACAACCCATACAAAATACTCAGGATAAACACCCAGCAGGAGGAGTACAATTCCAGACCAGTGGAAAAACTAGGAAATTTTAAAGACATTTACCATTTTTCAATGCAGATCACAGTGAAGTGGATTATTGATTCAGTGACCCCGGTAATATTCTGGGGATCTGGGTTCAAATCCCACCATGGCAGATGGTACAATTTGAATTCAGTGAGAAAAAAAGAGATCTGGAATTTAGAGTCTAATGATGACCATGAATCTATTGCCGATTGTCGGAAAAACCCATCATTTCATTAATTCCTTTAGGGAAGGAAACTGCCATTCTTACCTGGTCTGGTCCACATGTGATTCCAGACCCACAGTAATGTGGTTGACTCTTAAAGTGCCCTCTGGGTAATTAGGGATGGTTAATAAATGCTGGCCTAGTCAGTGACATCCACATCCCATGAATGAATTCTTTTTTAAAAAAGTCTGCAAAACCAAATCAGATTCAAGAGATGGAAATAACACAAAAAACCAGGAGAAAAAATTCCTTGTCAGGAGCAATCAAAAACTATGAAAATAAATACTGGAGTGTCATAGAACATAGAACATAGAAAAATACAGGCCCTAAGGCCCTCGATTTTGCGCCGATCCAAGCCCACCTAACCTACACTAGCCCAATATCCTCCCATATGCCTATCCAATGCCCGTTTAAATGCCCATAAAGAGGGAGAGTCACCACTGCTACTGGCAGGGCATTCCATGAACTCACAACTCGCTGAGTAAAGAATCTACTGAAAGTAAATGAGCACAAATGGACATTAGACTTGATAATTGAGCTAATGTCTCAATGTTATCAAATCACATTAAATCACTGAAAAAAAATGAAATTGCAGTTCTCCTCAATGTTCCATGCTGTACATCTCTATGACTTTAAATCACAGGGACCCAGCCAAACAACATCGAAAGAAAAGGACAACTCATAGCTAAACTTTGGCACACAGACAGAGAAATCGTGGAATCTTTTTATGTCAATTAGAATAAAAAATGTTCTTATTTAGCAGGAATGCAAGGTTAAAGCTGAAAGGGTGATAAGATTACAGACACAGACTAAAGAAACAAATCTTTAAGATTGCTCACAGGTTTGAGGAAATTGAAGACAGAGTACCATATTGCGATTTGATTTATTGTTATCACATGTACCTAAGTACAGTGAAAAGTTTAGTTTAGCGAGCAGTACAGGCAATCCAGGATGTACAGATCACAGGATGCTGAGTCAGAGCGAGTCATACAAGGTTACAACTGCACAGGCGGTGCATAAAAGCAAGGTCAACATTAGATTTGAAATTACAGAGGTCTGTTCAGCAGTCTGATAGCAGCAAAATATAAGGTGTTCTTGAAGCTGTTGGTGATTGTGTTCAGGTTTCTGTATCTTCTGCCTGAAGAAAGTGGTTCGAAAAGAATATAACTGGGGAGGGAGCTAATGTTGGCAGCCTTACCGTGGCAACAAGAAGTGTAAATGGAGTCCATGGATGGGAGGTTGGTTTCTGTGATGGTCTGGGCTGCACTCAATGGAATAATGTAAAACCAATCTGCATTGAGGGAAGTGCCACAGCAATTCCTAACTGAAATTAAAGAAGAAGCAGAATGCATGCTCAGCCACATACTGATGAGATATTGTCCAGGCATCGTTAAGGTACAAGACCTCATGGTTCAATAAAAGTCTGTGTGGAGCAAACTCAGTTAATTGAAACTGTGGAATATGAGAGACACTCAGTGACTTCAGTAGTTGAAAGTCTAACAAAACTAGATAAAAGCATCCTATTTACTAAATTAGATGATAACAGTGGATTTTGACAATTACATCTAAATGAAGAAGATTCCAGTAAGCTGGTTATGTTGATTATACCTTTCAGGCTATGTAACTTTAAAGGTTTGCTGATGCAAAATACACACCAGAAATCTTTCAAAGAACAGCATCAACAGAATTTTTTTGTTATTGTTCTATTCTATCTTCCCTGGAAAAGGGGAAAGAAAAAGAAACTCTTCTCCTCAAAAGCAGGAACACACTGACTGTGGCTCAGCCAGCACAAAGTCAGTTCCCTAAAGTGAGGAGATTCTAAATCTCCTGATTATATTTTTTTTAAACAGATTTTATTCAAGATGGCAGCAGTGGAGTAATCAGCATTCAGGCTCTTGAGCCCGGGTCTCATTCATTCTGTCCACTTTTTTTTTCTATTTTCCTCGTTTTCTTTCTCCTTTTTACTTTTTGAGGTTTTTTTTACCTTCTAGAGAGACCTTGGTCATGGAGGCAGCAGCAATGACAGAGCATGGCAGCAACTGCGGCTCAGCGCAAGCCCAGTTGGCGGTCAGCGATGAAACCTGGTGAGCATCAATAGCAGTCAGTGATGAAACCTGGTGAGCCCCAATGGTGGTCAACAATGAAACCTGGAGGGCATCAATGGTAGTCAGCGATGAAACCTTGTGAGCCCCAATGGCAGTCAATAATGAAACCTGGAGGGCATCAATGGCGGTCAGTGATGAAACCTGGTGAGCCCCAATGGTGGTCAACAATGAAACCTGGAGGGCATCAATGGCAGTCAGCAATGAAACCTGGTGAGCCCCAATGGGGTGGTCAATAATGAAACCTGGAGGGCATCAATGGCAGTCAGCGATGAAACCTGGTGAGCCCCAATGGTGGTCAATAATGCAACCTGGAGGGTATCAATGGCAGTCAGCGATGACACCTGGTAGAGCCACAATGGTTGTCAACAATGAAACCGGGAGGGCATCAATAGCAGTCAGTGATGAAACCTGGTGAGCCCCAATAGGGTGGTCAATAATGAAACCTGGAGGGCATCAATGGCGGTCAGTGATGAAACCTGGTGAGCCCCAATGGAGTGGTCAATAATGAAATCTGGAGGGCATCAATGGCAGTCAGTGATGAAACCTGGTGAGCCCCAATGGTGGTCAGTGATGAAGCAGTGTTTGGCGGCAAAGCATGGGTGAGCCCGTGTGGGACTTAGCCTAGTGCAGGTGAAAGCGTGTCCAGCACAGGGGAGAGCCTCCACAGGCTCATGGCTTAACAAAGGACTGCAATGTTTAACTTTTAACTTTATTTCTTTATTTTCTATTTTATACTAAGAAGAACTGTAGTGTTGAGCTATTTAACTTACTTCTTTAAGTTTTCATTTTTGTACCTAAGATATTGTACCTAGATACCTTTGTGCATAAGTTGGGGCCAGCGATGGAGGCATTCTTTTTCACTGTATTCCTGTACCTCTGTAGTTAAGTACACACGACATTAAACCTAAATCTTTATATTAGATTAGATTACTTTACAGTGTAGAAACAGGCCCTTCGGCCCAACAAGTCCACACCGACCCGCCGAAGCGCAAACCACCCATATCCCTACGTTTACCCCTTACCTAACACTATGGACAATTTAGCATGGCCAATAGGGTAGCCAGGAAGGACCTGAAGAGAGAGCTAAGAGCAGCAAGGAGGGGACATGAAAGGTCCTTAGTCGGTAGGATTAGGGAAAACCCTAAGGCTTTCTATAGGTATGTTAGGAATAAAAGAATGACTAGGGTAGGAATAGGTCCAGTCAAGGATAGTAGTGGGAAGTTGCGTGTGGAGGCGGAAGAGATTGGGGAGACACTGAATGAATACTTTTCTTCAGTATTTACTCAGGAACAGGGCATTGTCGTCGATGTGAATACTGAGTCACAAATAAGTAGAATGGATGGCTTTGAGGTATGTAGAGAAGAGGTGTTGGAAATCCTGGAAAAGGTGAAAATAGATAAGTCCCCTGGGCCTGATGGCATTTATCCTAGGATTCTCTGGGAAGCAAGGGAGGAGATTGCAGAGCCATTGGCCTTGATCTTTATG
>NC_057736.1:25431260-25449079 GCF_004010195.1 Chiloscyllium plagiosum
ACCTGCACATCTTTGGACTGTGGGAGGAAACCGGAGCACCCGGAGGAAACCCACGCAGACACAGGGAGAACGTGCAAACTCCACACAATCAGTCGCCTGAGGCGGGAATTGAACCCGAGTCTCTGGCGCTGTGAGGCAGCAGTGCTAACCACTGTGCCACCGTGCCGCCTTAAATCTAAATCTAAATTTAACATTGGAAGGCATTAATGAGCTAATATGTCACATGGACAACATGCTAAGATATGGAATCCCAAAGGAACAACAAGTCCAAAGACGTAGAACCATCTTGAAGGTTTGTCAGAATTCAGCTCCAACACCAAATGAGAGGTATGGGTCTACAAAACCAAGGTTACAATTGACTGGACACATAATCCAAGCCTTTGGAATCATAACAGACCTTCAGAAATCCAAGCAACCTCTCAGACCTCCAAGCATTCCTTGGAATAGTGAATCAAGTGGAAATATTTCAGCAAATTCTACAGAATTAAAGTGAGCCTTTAAAACAGCTACAATACCAAGGTCAAGAATGGTATGTTTGGAATGTGGAACAGAAAAAAAAATTGACAAAATCAATGAAGATTGCCTACCAGGAACAGAACTATATAAAAATGAGGTATCAATCTGGTGAAGCTACAAAACAGGATTAATTGTGTTCTAAACAGCATACGGAGCATGTGATAAGCAGAGCCAAGTGATCCCACAACCAAAAGACCAGATCATAGCTCTGCAGTCATGTCCAGTTGCAAATGGCAGTGACAATTAAACAACCCATTGGAAGTGTTTATAGGAATATAGGACAGAAGTAGGCCATTCAGCCCCTCAAGGTAAAAACAATGACTGCAGATGCTGGAAACCAGATTCTGGATCAATGGTGCTGGAAGAGCACAGCAGTTCAGGCAGCATCCGAGGAGCTTCAGCAAAATCGACGTTTCGGGCAAAAGCCCTTCATTCAGCCCCTCAAACCTCTTCCACTATTCAATGAGATCATGGCTGATCTCTGACCTAACTTCCTATATTCGTCTTTGACCCATATTCATTAATATTTTTGCTTAATGAAAAATTATCTATCTCAGATTTAAAATGAAGAATTGATTTCACATTAACTGCTATTTGTGGAAGTGAGTTCCTAACCTCTACCATCCTTAGTATGTAGCAGTGCTTCCTAACATCTCTACTGTATGGTCGCCGTAATTCTCAGACTGTGCGTCCTAGTTCTAGAATCTCCAATCAGTGGAAATAGTTTGCTTTTATCTGCCCTGTCTTTTTCGACTAATATCCTGAAGACTTTGATTAGATCATCCCTTCACCTTCTCAACTCCAGGAAAAGAAAGGTCCTAATTGCATAATTTACCCCCTGATGTCCAGGTACCATTCTTGTCAATCGATGTTATAATCCCTTCTAGGCCAACATATCCTTCCTCAAGTATAATGCCTAGATCTGTTCAAAGTACTCCAATTGAGATCGAATCAGGGTTTTTAATAGCTGCAGCATCATTTCTGTGTCTTTATACTACAGACCTCTAAATATAAAGGCCAGCATTTCTTAGCTTTCTTGATTAGTGAGTTTTGAGAAGGTTTGTAGCTCTGGTTGAGGTTCTGGATGTAGGTTTGCTCGCTGAGCTGGAAGGTTCATTGTCAGACATTTTGTCGCCCTACTAGATAACATCATCAGTGAGCCTCCGGACGAAGCACTGTTGGCATGGTCCACTTTCCTTGGGTTGGTTATGCCATTTCCTATGATGATGTCATTTCCTGTGGTGATGTCATTTCCTGATCTTTTTCTCAGTGGGTGGTTAATGGGATCCAGGTCAATGTGTCTGCTGATAGAGTTCCGGTGGAATGCCATGCTTCTAGGAATTCTCTTGTGTTTCTCTGTTTGGCTTATCCTCGGATGGATGTGTTGTCCCACTTGAAGTGGTGTCCTTCCTTATCTGTATGTAAGGAT
Source organism: Chiloscyllium plagiosum (assembly GCF_004010195.1). Taxonomy (NCBI): domain Eukaryota; kingdom Metazoa; phylum Chordata; class Chondrichthyes; order Orectolobiformes; family Hemiscylliidae; genus Chiloscyllium; species Chiloscyllium plagiosum. The sequence continues at coordinate 25,433,206 of NC_057736.1, forward strand.
ACTAATGAGAGTGGATTGTGTCTTTTTGTGGTTAGTTGATGTCCATGTATCCAAGGAAACTTAGGCATTTAAATAGAAAGCAGGCCAGGCCACCAGTGCTTCATCCGGAGGTTCACTGATGATGTTACCTGGTATGGTGACGAAACGTCTGAAAGCAAAACTTCCAACTCAGTAACCAAACCTACATCCAGCTTTCTTGATGATTTTCTGCACCAGTTCATAACATTTTAAAGATCAGTTTTAAAGCACCTGAACCTCTACATCTCTTCGGAAATCCACTGTATTTAAATTTATACCATCTAGAAAGTACCCTGATCTATCCTCTATCGGTCCAAAATATATTGTCTCACACTTGCTTATATTGAAATCCTTCTGCCACAGTTTTGCCCATTCACCTAGTCTATCAGTATTCCTTCATATATGCTATCATCCACACTGTCAACAATGCATTCTAACTTAGCGTCATCAGAAAATTTGTTTACATGACTCCCTGTGCATTAGCCAAACCGTTAATAAATAATGTGCATAATTGAGGTCCTAACACAGATCCTTGTGGAAGACCACCTGTCACATCCTGCCAATTTGAATACCGACCCATTATCCCTATTTTCTGTCACCTGCCACTCAATCAATTTCTCAACGATGTCAGTCATTTGCCGTCAGGGTTTTGGGCTTCTATGTTATTTAATAGTCCTTTATGTGGGACTTCATCAAATGTCTTTTGGAAGTACATAAACAACATCCATAGACATTCCCCTGTCCATTATCTTAGTCACTTCTTCAAAAAAATCAAGGAGGTTTGTCAGACATGACCTACCTGCCATGAATTCATATTGGCTCTCCCTGATTAACTGTAAGTTTTGAGGTAATTAAAGACTTCCACAATTTCTGTACTGCAGATGTTAGGCTCACTGATCTGTAATTCATTGGTTTTCCTCTTTTGCCCTTCTTAAAAAAACATAGTAGCATGTGCAACTTTCCAATCAGAGGGACAACATCTGAATATAGGGAAATCTGAAAGATTTTTATTTGAGAAACTGCAATGTATTCTCTTATTTCTTTTAATGCCCTCAGGTGGTAACCATCAGGTCCTGGGGATATGTCACATTTTAGCTCCATTAATTTCCTCATGAACCATGTTTTAGTTCTGTTATTTTGATTTAATCCCTGATCCTGCTCCACTCCATTATTAATTTCCTCAGGACTTCTGGCAAGCTATCCTCATTTTCTACCATAAATACTGAGACAAAGTAATTATTCAACATGACCACCATCTCCCTTCTTCATTGACAATAACCCAATTCCGGTCTTTCATGGGCCAACATTATGCCTGACCACTCACTTTCCCTTAATGTAACAGGAAAACTTCTTAGATTTTCAAGTCCCTTGCAAGTTTTCTTTCATAATCCCTTTTAGTAGTTTTTTAAGCTGCTTTATGGCCCAAAGCTGGTCTTTCTATCTTTCTCATTCAGTAGAATATGTGATGTTTTCTTAATTTTTATAAGCCCTTTCATTTAGTTTTATGCTATCACTTATCTATTTAGTTGTTCATGGCTTTTTTACATTTGTGAAGTGGTGGTTTTCCCTCTTATGGGTATAAACTGGTTCTGTATTGCATTAAATGTGTCTTGAAAAATCCTCAACAGCTTTTTAGTCGTTTTATCTTTAAGCAGATTTTTCCAGTATATTATAGACAGTCTCTGTCTCATCTTGTTAAAATTGACCATGCCTTAATTTAAAATCCTAGTAGCTGATTGTGATTTTTCACATTCAAATGCTATATTGAATTTGAGTTTGCTGAAGACTGGCATCTGTATTGCTGGGGACCTTCCCCCAACATTGACCATGGGGATGTTTGTGGAGCCTCATCTGGAAAAGATTCCTACAGCAATATTTATCCTGGATGTAACAAGGGGATGAGCTATATTGGATTTAATAATGAATAATGAGCCAGACTTAATTGGTAATCTAAATATGGAACCTTTATCAAATACAGTTCTAGCTGCTGGATAGAATAGCTTACTCCTAACCACAACTGATTCCTCTCCGGCAAGACTTCTGTTGAGGCTATTTAGTGGCAGAATTGCCTGGAAGTTCATTTATCCCTTTCATACCCAGTGGATATGGTATAGGGCGAGCAGCTGGTTGGATAACTGTTATGGATCTTCTACCATAAAGTTGTCTGCAGTTTCTATGTCAAACATATCCTTAATGTTACATGCTATCAGTTGTTGCCTATCCCTAGTTTCCCAGGAATTGGAGGACAGTTAAGAGTTGGCCATATTGCTGTAGGTTTGGAGCCACAGGTAAAAGCAGCAGGTTAACTTGCCTGAAAAACATTAATGAACCAGATGAGATTTTACTACAATCAACACTGGTTATATAGTCACCACTAGAGTAGATATTAATTCCAAATGCTATTGAATTCTAATTTCACCATATACAATGGCGAGATTCAAGCATAGAATCTTAGCCAAGGGTTCTGCATGACTCACCAAGTGGTATTACCACTCCTCCAAAGCTTCCTAATGATAAAGAATAACACAAAGGAGACTAACAGACTTAGCTATGAATCCGTTTTAGGATAAAAGTTTGAAATATTAATTCTGCTGATTAATTTTACTAACATTCATAAACTAGTCAAATTTATGCAAATAATTTAGATACAAACCATTGAATGTCACAGTCCAGTACTTTACACTTATTCAACCCCTGTACAAGAATTTATGGAGCAGGATTTGTGGCAGATTAGGTAGTATCCCTGCTTATAAGCCAGAAGTCCTACCCCAAGACTTGATGGCTAAGGAAAGTGCAGATAAAACCTGCCGCAGCAGGATGGGTATCAACCTGCAAATCCTTCCACCATTCATTGTGAAAGAGATGGTAAGGATGGGAGAGATTCAGCCATGTCCTGGAAAGAAAGTTGGAGCTTCTACCATCACTAACCATCTCTCCAGGCTACACAATGTATAAAAGTGCATGTTGTCACAACAACTCTGATTTGTGATTAAACTGTGACACACCATCATCGACACAAGTCCTCATCATAATCAATAACAGCATTGACAATATGCCAACTACAACTTCATATTTTTCATGGATGAAAATGAATAACTAAATTATTTAATCATACTGAAGGCCAACTGTTGTGAAATAATATCTATATAAAAGAAGAAATTATTGAAATGCAGGACAATGTTCAATTTATGACAGACAAAACTAATTAAGTTCTTCTAAAGACTACTTATTGTGGCCATGTTGTCAGCTCAGCTTAGCATCTGTGTTTTGGTCTTGCATTAGTTTCTAGGCTGTAATCCTGAACCACAGAACAATGAAATGAGAGCATTGCCTACTGAACTATCTCTAACTATATGTTTTGATTACATGAACCGCTTGGATGTTTGGGTCTTTACACGCTATTTACTAATTTTCCTCCCTCTCAGCCAAAGTTCCAAACAAAATGCTGGCACAAATGTGGAACAGACCCTCTCCCTAGGCTCTGAGCTGCCTGGATTGTATTCTCTGTTTGTGCTAACATTTCAAACTGCCATCTTCTGCCAACCACAGCCTCCTGACCAGAGAGCCCAGGGATTTCATTGGGAATTCTTTGTCAGCCTTTGATGGGACTGGCCACACAGCTCTATTTATTTTTCATTTTGCTTTGTGTTTTATTTTTTAATCTGGACTGCTTAAAACAGACCACAAGAGTGTAACTGTTCTGCCACAAACTAATTCAAACAGTCAGGGTGAGGTATACTGTTGAGAAGCAGGCATTTTCCAATTTTAAGGACAACTATTTTTACATGTAGGACAATTCAAATGTAATTGATTTTGAATTAGTCGTCAAATTTGATTAACCCTTTAACAGTCACAGTGATATTCCACTCTAGAACAAAGCAACATTAACCAAAAAGCATTGATATACATTAAGAATCATACGTTTGTAATGCATCAGTTTGGTCATTGGTTCAATGTGATCTCAGATTAGAATGTGATTGGAATATTAATATTGGCCAAATGACCATTAGATTAGAGAAACGATAAAAACAATCCACCAAATTGCTCATGCCTGATCATGAATAGCAGCCCATTGCTGGAAGTGTGGCTGATGTAAAATGAAAAAAAGGATGGTTTTAAAACCAAAGACTGGAGAAGAATTTGCTGCCCTTTTAAATACAGTTTACTGAAACTCATCGTCAGGAGTTTACACTGCTACTTTTTCAAGCACTGGAGGAAGCTGTTTGTAGACATCCCAGTACCAGAGCTGCATGCAGAGTGAGATTTGGACAGTTACAGGTAGGCGATTGGTTTGTGCAGTTGTGATCAGTTGTGATTGCCAAAGATCATCAGCCTGATGGCATCTGGCTTGCACTAACTTTAAAACTGTTGCAGCTGGTTCATCTTGTCTCTCCTCAGTCTTCCTACTAAAGTTCACTTTACCATTCTTCATGTTAAATTGCATGTGCCATGTGTTTGACCATTTTACCAGCGTTTCTATGTTCTCCTGAAGTCTGTCACTATCCTCCTCATTGTTTACTACATTTCTTTGTTATGTCCCATCTGCAAACTTTGCAATTATGCCCTGTACACCCAAATTCAAGTCATTAATATAAATAAATAAGAAATATAGTGGTTGTAATACTGCTCCCATCATGAGTTTAAGGGCTTCCAAACCAATTACTTAGAAATCTTTGAACACACTGTTTGCCTCCTCTGAAGAGCATATAGTTTTTCCTCATAAGGATATACAGTACCCCATTTTCCTACACTACAACTTGTAGGTAAAGCTTGGATAAAGCCAAGTCCCAAGGTCCATTCTGGCTAAATATAACCTGCAATATTAGTCAAACCTCCAGTTACTGTAAATTAAGATCCAGTCAATCTACCAGAACATTAATGTAGAGAGCTACTTGGAATAAGCTAGGTCCATGCTACTTGGTCTATTGTATATTTCAACATCATGGTATGTTTGTAGCTCCTAGGGGGGGAAAGAATTGAATCAGATTTTTGAAAATGAATGAATATGAATGAAGTTGATGAGCGAGGTACAGGGAACAATTACCACACAATATTCTGCACATGTCCAGGCTCGTATTTAATAATAATCCCTCGACAATTTGTCCTCCTGAAGAGTTCACAACATGTGGTCCACTGCAGCCTGACTTTCATCCACATAAAAGAAGTAACTGATCAGAATAGTTTGGAAATTGGAATAACGGGTGCACTATGACAATATGAGTAAATGTCTAAGATTGAGATCCCTGCCACCTGAGCCAGGGCTGGACAGTATCATGAGAAGCAACAGAAGTTGAAAGGTGGAAAATAATCAATGCCTTATATGGATATTTTTTAAACTGCTGATTTTTTTTTCTCTGATGGCTACCCCATAAGTATTTTTCTTCTTTGACTATCAATCATTATTCCTGTAGTGATAATCATGGATATCTGTATTTTAATGAGGTGTCCAGGAAGTTGCCAGAATTTTAATGTTTAACATTCTCCAGGGAGACGTATTATAAAATTTCATTGACAACCTCTCAAGAACATGTAGAGCCAGATTATGGACGCTGTGTTAAAATACCATTGTGAAATATGCTGTTTGAAATAGTCTGCATCGTAATGACAGACACCATTAGCTGCAAGCTCCTTAATTAGTGAGGTCTGTTTTCAGATAATGTAATTATTACAATAAGGTGATAAGTAGCCCTCTTTCTAATGATCATTATTAACAATATTTAAAAAGACAAGGCTTTAACAGATTTAAATTTGACTATAGTGAGGCCAATATGATGTGCTTTCCATTTTGCAAAAGTTCAGAATCTCAGAAGTTTTGATGTTGGAGTGATCCTTTACAGAGGTTCAATAAAGCCATTAATAGCAACATTAATTACAGATTCAAATCATTCTTAACACTATCAATACAGGTTTGATTGCTGCCTAATTTGTTTTCTTATCACCCTTGGCTAATGCCATACATTTTTTCATTTTAAAAAAATACTAACAGTTGAGGTTTATGTTTATTCTACCCTCATGCTTTTATTTATCACTGTGGCAGGCAGTCAAACTATTAATGTTATTCTTGCCATTAGCACTGGTTGATTTGATTCTTAAGGCTGTGGCTAATGTTCTGAGGGCTGACTGACATTTCACATTGCTATCATTCCCGTTTTGAATTTATTGAGGTTATTTCATCACAATGATTTCTAGGTGTTTTGGCAAACCCAATGCCAATCATTATGGTGATGATTCTCAACACTGGTATCTTTCTTTCCCATTACAATACGTTGCTAGTTTTGAGATTCAGGCCTATTGATTTTATTTTGGATTTCTGATAAGAACAGTTTCTGACCTTGAAAGAGTGAGGCCAATCGTCTGGTCATTGTCAAAGTCTCTGTCTATCTCATGAAATTACCTGTAATAGTTGTGAACATCCAATAAACTATATTCACAATTTAAAACTTCAAAGATTGAAGTTTTTCTGTAACTTTTGAATCTTTTTCTATTGGGGTGAGTGATCGTTAATGTTTCTATAACACATTCATAATTAATTGTATTGATAATATATTCAAAGAGCATTTCTTATTCATAGATTGAGCACAAGTCATTATATTTATATTTATTTATGCAAAATGTACCGTTAAAAAAAAAATCCTGTAAGATCAGCTGGTTTAGACCAGGAACTGGTTTTCCTCCACCAGAGGAGACCAAGCAAACGCTGTCATTTCTTACACTGAAAGAGGATGGTGCCAGGAGCTTTCATTGTGAGCAGCAGCTGCTATAGTGTAGTCTCCAGGTTCTTCACTCACTGTCACAGAACATTCACATTCTGAGCTGACCTGGATGCTCACACTATTGTATTGCTTTGCCATTTTTTTTGCTCTGCCCCTCAGCTAGAGATACCAGGTTCATATTACTCTAGTCTTGATTTGCTGCTAAGTGCAGACGCAAAGAGAGGAAGCTAGTCATTTTTGTCAGCAGGCCTCAGTCAAAGATGATGGACTTCACTCAAGGGGCACTATCACAGTAAGTCAAGGGCAGCCTCTGATATCTGTCCAAGGGCTTGGAAATAGTCAGCCAAGCACTTGGGCTGGTCAGAGTCAAGATGGTCTCCAATAATGGGTGAGGAGAAGAATGTCAGGCAGCCCACACCCACCTTTCTGTCGTATCAGGGTCTGCCTTTCACCTGGAATGAGAGTGGGGAGATGAAAGATGTAGGTGGCAGGTGGGGATGTGTACCAAACAAACAAGTAGGCACCACAGAGGACATACAGGGCTAGTGGTGTTGGAGGTTGGAATGGGTAACAGTGAGTGACGGAAGATGTTGTAGGCAATAGTGAGAGTGATAGAGTATGAGCCTTGGTGGGACATGGGTTCAGTGCTTGTCTGGGTGAACAACAGGCTTTAAAAGATGGTGCAAATGCAAACAATGTCAATGAATTCTGGGATAGCCACTGAGATTTTCCGGGAATGGCACATGTTAAGATGGGGATAAAATTGGACGTGATTGGTGCCATAGAGAGAGAGTAAGAAGTTAATGAGGCCAGTTTGGTACGTGATGATAAGAAAATCAGCTAGATCTCATGACAGAAATCCATTCAAAAAATTTGGTGCAACTCAGACTTTGCCAAAAGATTGTAAGATTAAACCTGAGGAGTATTCAGTACAATATTGAATTCTCCCTTTTAAAAGTAATATCTGTTGGTTGTAGTGATGAGTGTAAATTAAAAACTCTGCGGACTGAAATGATACTTATCTCTTTACATTGTTATCAGCTTAAAAGAATACAGATCAGAGAGCCAGATGTTGATGTCAGATTGTCTGAATGAGGCACTCCTGGTTTTTAAGCCTTTAAAATCAAAAAGACAATACATGAAATTAAACATACTGGTTGTACCACAGCACCATTTTGAAGAATACAAGATGGGCCAGACTGGTATGTGTGTTAGTTGCAAATTTTATTGGCCATTCTTTCTAGGTCTTAATTGGCTGTTGTTATCATTAAGCTGCCTGGTTCTACTGACAACCAACATGAAGTCTACTTTGGGTCCCAGTAGTGGGACATCCAGATGAGCAGCAATATTCATCCCAATGTCTCACAATCCTGGTTCAGCACTATTTTTCCATTTCTCACAACATTGCTTCTCTTCCACTCTTTCAGTCCCATTTATCTCCTCTTCCTTCAACTTTTTTTTTCATTTTGTCCATCACTCACATTCACTTTCCTTGTTCGCATCTCTGTCTGCATTTGTTTTTCATTTTTGTCCTTTCTTTTCTCATTTTCCTTCAATAAAGATTGTTATTCTCTTTAGGTCCTGTATTACCAATGTCGTTGTGGAAATGACAGCAGGTGTTAAGGAAACTACAGGAATTTTGTCTTTAGCAGGAAATGGGATTTTAAAACGAGAGAACAAAATTGTGGTTTTGAAAGAGTTTATGAGATAATGAGGTGCAGATTAACACATTCCAGTTCTGCAGAAGGGAAGTTCATCCATGTTTGTGAAGACTGGAATTGAGGCCAGACTACAGGAACTGTTTGTATAATTGTGGCTTGCAGGTTAGTTCAGTAGGCTGGAGGGCAAGTTGGCTAATGTAGAGTGATGCCAACAGTATGGGTTCAATTCTCACACCAGCTGAGGTCACCATGAAGGCCCTGCTTTTTCAACTTTGCCCCTTGACTGCAATGTGGTAATGCTCAGGTTAAATTCACAATTAGTTGTCTCTCTCTAAGGAGAGAGTGAGACTATGGAGACATCACCTCTTTGTCTGCTTGCAAAGTAGTCATTTAACTAATGCGTGTTAACATTGCCAAATACGTTAATATCACTATCAAGATCAAACAATTTACAGTTTGAAAATATCATCTAAACCTTTTAATTATGTCAAGACTGATAATTACTCTAACATAATCTTTGCAAGATATATAATTCTTTGCATTTCATTTATTTTAGCTGACCACTGGATACAGAATTGTAAAATTCTACTACTTCTAGGTTGTGAATTCTGTCATTTTCGTAAGTCTTCTGAAGACAGCACTGGTTGCTAACTATGAGAAAGATTTAGGACAACAGAGGATACAGTACATCTTAGTTACAAAGAAAATATGGAGGTTCTAGTTGTCAGCAAAGAATATAGTGAGACCTAAGAATATTCTTAGGTTCTGAAGGTTGAATCAGCAAAAGTAAAAGATGGTAGCTGTTGGTTAGATAGTGTAAGTAAAGTGGATAAGGAACTGGTCCATGCTGTACCGATTTTACAGACAGAAATGAGGCCAAAAGTGGCCATTACAAACCATGCCAAGAAAAATCTATTGGATTGAGATCCAAGGTAGACACCTATAATAAACCTCTCCATATGTTAATAAGAGCCTTTTTAACATTCTCCTGAGAAACTTGGCTGTCTTGATAGCTACAGCAAGCGGGTATCACCAAGACTGTCAATTAATTTTGATTTTTCTCTTACCCAGTGAGATAACAGCATGAAAATTTATCAATCAAAAATGGATAGGTTGCCAAGTAACAGCTTAATGCAAACAATTGAAATAAGACCTGAGTCTCTCGTTTAGTGGGTTCAGGCCTCCTGATTGCAGAATACCACTAGCAGGTTTGATTAAAACCTTATCCAATTTTGACCGTAAACATGCCTGAAGAATTTGGAAGGAGCAAGTTTACTTTTGCTCTTTTATGAAAAGGTGAATGTAATGACATAGTCCTTCAGAAAATTAAGGTGTGTGAAATTTTGATGAAGTAGTGGAGGTGCCATGGTCAGTGTTTTGGGTGGCCAGGAAGCATGGCAGGAGGTGGATTATCCCCACAACATCTTCAGGAAAAGGCAATTAAGAGCTGGTAGGAAGTTCTTACTCCCTGCTGGCCCAATCAGAGCTCGAAAGAAAAGTGACTCCTGCTGATTGGGACACCAAAGAGAACACTTGTATGTTAAGGCTTGATGGGAACGGTGATAATTAAATGCATTTTTCCATGGACCAAGCAGGCACGGCCCGCAAAATGGAGGAGAACTCCCTCCATCACAACAATGAGGCGACCAGAGCCTTATTTGCTGATGGCAGACCCCTCCTGGCAGTTTGGTGTCTTTGTCACTGATAATCACCCTGAGGGGCCACTGGAGGCTGCCTCCATGCCATAGGCAGCCTCACCAGCTGGCAACGGTAACTGGCAAAATGCCAGCAGTTGAACAAAACCACCTTTAATTGGAGCATTAATCATTCAAACTGGATAAATGATTAACCTCTAGTTGCATTCCCAGCATTTGTCAACCCCTCTAGAGAGTGGATTGGATCAGGGTGCCAACCAATATGATTCCTTCACCTGTTCAATTTGCTTCCATTCCCACACTTGGGGGCTGGCAAAATTTCATTCGATAAGGGTGTGCAATCTAAGAAATAGAAGGTAAATTAGATTGTGTGGCTACATGGGTAAGCAGGCAAAGATGAATTTGCTGGCTGTATTTTCTGCATAATTTAATAGCAATGTGTTGATGTAATCTTATTGCTTATTTGTTTGTAAATTAAATATTTTGAAGCGTGTTAAGATCTATAAAATCACTGAAAAACAAATGAATCCTGAAATGTAAGGCACTTTGTATCATTAAAGTAAATAAACTCCTTAGGCCACTGGCGGTTTATTTTTAGGTAGCTCACTAATCACTGTCGTTTATGCTATATATAAACTAACCTCAGTGACTGCATTCAGCAGCTACCTGAATTAACATTATTTTCCTATTGCATGCTATTAGGATTGCTGGTGTTTGAAAACCAGGTTAAGTTCCTGCTGCATGTTATATACATAGCAATGAAGCATAAAGGTAGACAATGATTGTAATGCTGATCTTTTAACTAAGGAAGCAGAGGCTGAATAAGTTGTAATGGTGAGGACATCTACAAGGGATGACAAGAATTTGGTAATTGAGGATTCTCACTGTATTGTGAAGGGACAAAGCTATGTGCCATTGCTGAGGCAGTCATTTTGCAGCACAACACTGCGATGTTTCCATTGTGTGAATGATGCCTTTAATGTATGTTGCTACAAAATGGCGCAAAGCTCCCTTACCACATCAAGGGGAAAGACTAACATTTGAAATTGCTTGCGGAAAAAATCTGGGGACTATACACTTTGCTTGTACTATTTATGATAAAAAGTCCTGAGATTTGAGTAATGCTTCTCACTTGGGACTCATTTCTCCTGTTTTGCTAATAATGAACAAAGATAAATATGCCACATAGTAAATCTTTATTAAACTGGATATCTGTGATTTCTTGTATCCTGGGTTATACTCATTTAGGTTCAGTTTGGATGTTGGTTCTTCTCTCACCATCTCTACCTCTCTATGTAGTATTTTCTTGCTGCAGCCGTAATCAAGATGGACTTTGGAGGGCAGTTGGTTCTTCAGCCGCCACCCTCCCATCTGATTAAATGCCCCCACCACCTAACAAATCTTAAAGGGACAAAATTAATTAATTCTGCCAGATCTCCCTCCCATACATTTCTAAATTGCTTTTAATACACTGAAATGGTTCCATCAACTGGAAAATTCTTCTCAAGTTAAAAATTACATTAAATTTAGTGAGGCCACCATGGTAACAGTTCAGTGTGTAACTGAGATTGACAAAACCTATGTTTCACGTACACAAATGACTTGATGTAACAGTATGTGAATAAATACTGAAAATCAATCTTAAATTCTGGCTAATTGAGACCTTGGGAATGGTCCAAGTCAAGCTTTATGTTTGTAATTGTTTAGTTCACACTGTCTCTCTGCTTATCATTGCATCACAACTGGTGACAGTCAAGGTATATTTATAAGGGAATTTGTGTCTGTCTCTTAGGAATACACCCTGGGTAAGTAGAAAAAATAGTGGAAAGCAGTTGTCACTTTGGGACTGTACACGTTACACCAAATGCCTGTCGAGAGTAATATCAACAAATACTACACACTCCAGATGGAGATATGGATGGCAGAACCAATATAACTGCAGCTGGAAAAATGCATTTATTTATTTTGCCAAAGTAAATTTTTAAACTCTTTCTCAAAATGCAAAGTTGGGTGCAAACATTGAAAAGGCAAATGCCTTCAGTACTGTTTTAATAAAATATTCAGATATCCGAATGCTTCAGTTACTGAGTAGTGATTTTTATTTTATTAGCTGTTGCATGGTTCAGTATAGAAGGATGAACTCCTTTTCTTACACTTGAAATGTTACATTTTTCAAAGCTGCTATCTACTAGATTTGCGAGCCTGAGGGTTTGAATAAATGACTGCTCACAAATCAGGTAAAAAGCTGGTAAAAGGACACATTGGAGGGTCCTGACAGGGAGATGCAATCCCTCTCTCTCGCTGTAAGTGGTTTTCAATGATGTTTGGTCACTTTAGGCCTTTTATTAATGAGCCCTATGGGGATAGTGACAGAACTTCCTTTTTCTCTAACAAGACATCAGATGACTCTCGTTACCATGGAAATGCACCGTAGAATCTATTTTTTGTCTCATCTGGTAGAGGACTCAGAGCAGGGCACATTCTTTCAAGACACTGCTCTAGTTAGATCAATTAGCATCAGTCTGTGATTCTGTGTGATGTATAATGATTATAGCACATTTCTAACACCCACAATTACAATAATTCACTGAAAATGAGGGCAACCGATATGATCCGACATTAATAAGGCTTCAGTCTTAAAGGGCAGGCTCGTGAGAAATGTGGGGAGAGGCACGAGGCCACATTTTCCAGGAGCCTCCTGGCGCCCATTGACCTATGAGTAAAAGACACTGACTTTTTATTCTGATACTTTGTGCTGATTTGAATTTGGGCGTCATTAGTAATGTTGAAAAATTATGAAACATTTAAGAGCATGGCCTTTGACTCCCACAAGTAGAAAGTAAGAGGAAGACACATAGTCCAAACAGAGAAAACTAGTAAAAAATATTCCGGTCACAGAATTGATGAGAACAGCAGTATCAACTGGAATGAGGGAGTTCTGTTAAGTATAGAACTGATTTACCACTGCTTTGTAGCTTTCTACCTATCAGGACTGCACCCAATTGGTCACACAGTATGAAAATCTATTTATGGAAGGTTTGCCTGATAGGTCTACTAGGACAGTCTGATCAAACTTGAAAAGCTACATGGATCAGTCTCAAAGTAACTACTGACAAGTTCGAAAAAGAAAGACTTACATTTGTTTCCTGCTTTACATGACTTCAAGACCCCTCAAAGCACTTTACTACCAATGAAGTGTAACCACTGTTGTAATTAGAATTAGAATTAGAATCCCTACAGTGCGGAAACAGGCCCTTCAGCCCAACAAGTCCATACCGATCCTCCGAACAGTAAAGCACTCAGACCCATGCCCTTATCCTATAACCTATATTTATTCCTGACTAATGCCCCTAACCTACACATCCCTGAATATTATGGGCAATTTAGCACAGCCAATTCACCTAACCTGCACATCTTTGGACTGTGGGAGGAAACCGGAGCATCTGGGGGCAACTCACGCAGACACGTGGAGAAAGTGTAAATTCCACACAGACATTCGCCCGAGGCTGGAATCAAACCCAAGTCCCTGACACTGTGAGGCAGCAGTGCTAACGTGATTGATCAGGTTATGAATAAGTATCCCTAAATACTGCCCAGAATCAGATTTGCTCAATGTGAGAATTGGATCAGTCTTCACTGCTTCTTGGGTATGGACCTTGAAAGCACTTTTTAATGAAATGCAGAAATAAATTTCTAGGATTATTTTTAAATCATTATTGCTGTTTTTCAAACTGTGTTAATTCCTGAAATAAACAGAAAGCATGTAAATGTGAAATTGCAACAAGACATCATTTCAAAATGTACATGTACTAAAAAGTGGTTTCATTAAGGAGAGCATCTAACACAAGACACTTTATTGGTATAGATGTTTTAAAATGTCATTAATCCAATTGTGAATTTTTGAGAATTATATAGATAATTTGAGCAAACCATATTGTTCAGACCAGGGTTCTAACACTAGCAACCTTTGGAGATCATACATAATGGTGGTACCTCTTAGTCACAGTCCCTGTGCTGGTATGGAGCCTCTGAGTGCTGTGCTCAATGCTTAAGCAGCTGATCCTGATGTGATAGATCCACAATCTTGGATAGCAATCATTGAGTTCTACACCCACTACCAGTTTTGTACTCTAAACATGCCTTTTGCTTTTGACATTAGAATATAGCATTGGTAAAATTTCCCAGAAAGAAAACTATACTGTATAATTTTGTCACTTTTCTGTAGATTACAAGGAATTACTCAGAATATCCAATACAGAAATGGGCTGTTCTGCCCAACCAGTTTATGCTAGCCTTCATGCTCCACTTAAAGCTCATCCTTTTCTCCCCATCTAATTCTATCAGTGCAATCCTCTGTTCACTTCGTCCTTGTGTTTGTCTAACTTCCCCTTAAAGGCATCATATTCCTGCCAACATGTAGGTAAAGAAAATCATTTTGAAATTTCTCTTTGATTCCCTACAGTGCGGAAACAGGCCCTTTGGCCCAACCAGTCCACACCGACCCTCTGAAGAGTAATCCACCAAGACCCATTTCCCTCTGACTAATGCACCTAGCACTATGGGCAATTTAGCATGGCCAATTCACCTGACCTGCACATCTTTGGACTGTGGGCGGAAACCTGAGCACCCGAAGGAAAGCCACGCAGACACAGGGAGAATGTGCAAACTCTACACAGACAGTCACCCAAGGCTGAGAATTGAACCTGGGACCTGGTGCAGTGAGGCAGCAGTGCTAGCCACTGTGCCACCCCAATGATGGCATTGTATTTATGACCTCTACTTTTACTCTTCCCTTGAACTTACTTGTGTTCCCTATCTATCAAAACTTTTCATAAACTTTAAAACCTTTATGAGGTCACCTGTCAACATTTTTTTAAAGAGAGAAAATCCCCAGCCTGCTCACCTTTCCTGATAGGCCTCGCCTCACAGTTCTCATATCATGACTGTAAATCATTTTTACACATTCTCCAGTGCCCCAATATCCCTTCTATAACATGATTCAATTCAGATTTAGCAAAACCTCTCTATTTTAGTTTTTATATCTTGAGAAATAAACTGTAGTGCTTTGTTGAGTTCTTGACAGTGTTATTAGCTGGATTACTATTTTTAATGATTTGTGTATTTGTACTCTCTGATGCCTTTACTCCTCTACTCATTTAGATTCTTATTTTCCAAGTAATATGTGGCCTCCTTACGTTTCTTGCCAAAATATAATAGCTCATGTTTATCAATGTCATTTATCAATTATATGACCTTTGAAAGTTTATTAATGTCTTGCAGTAATTTGTGGTCCTCTGTATTGACTATGTTCCTCAGTGTCGTCTGCATATTTAGAAATTGTGTTTTGAATTCTAATGCCTAAATCATTAATGTTAAACGTGGGCAGTTGTGGTCCTAGCTTTGATCCTCATCGGCTGGAACATCATCTTATACATTTTAGGAAAAGGCAGTTTCAACTAAAAAAAAAGGGCATTTCGATAAAACAGAGGGACACTGTCTCATATTGAAATAATTGCCAAGTTAGATGCAGAGTCTGTGTACTCCACCAGAGACAATAAACCCCTGGATATGCATGAACAACGTCCTTCCTACCTTACCAAAAATGGAGAATCGAAGTATGCAACAGACACTACCCCTGCTCATGACTCTACCCCCATTCCCCCCACCATCACACCCACTCCAGGTACTGGCTCCGACCCCAATCCCAGCTCTACACCCACACCAGCTCCCAGCTCCCAGCCCTGCCGAGTTTTCACCATCCCCCCAGACCTCCCACTCACTGAGGACGAACGATCAGTCCTCAGCAAAGGACTCACCTTCGTCCCCC
>NC_057736.1:25451636-25554149 GCF_004010195.1 Chiloscyllium plagiosum
ACTCTCTCCCCACCCCCACCCTCCTCTAGCTTATCTCTCCACGCTTCAGGCTCTCTGCCTTTATTCCTGATGAAGGGCTTTTGCCCGAAACGTCAATTTTGCCTGTCCTCGGATGCTGCCTGAATTGCTGTGCTCTTCCAGCACCACTGATCCAGAACAGACATTAAAGCCTAATCAACTGGAGTCATGAAACTATGTTTAAAATAACTGCAGATGTGAGCTAGCCCAAGCTATCTTCTGAATTTTTGTACCTCTAATAGTAGGTAGAAAGCACGTTGTTATTTCACTGACTCATGGGAGATGGGCATCACTGGCTGCCAGCCTTAATTATCCTTTTCTAGTTATCCTTGTGAAGGTGGTAATGCACTGCCTTCTTGAACAGCTGCAGTCCATGTGCTTTAGGTAGACCCACAATGCCCTTAGGGAGTGAATTCCAGGATTTTGACCAAATGAGAGTGAAGGAATGGCAGTATATTTCCAAGTCAGGATGATGAGTGGGTTGGAGGGGAACTTACAGGTGGTGGTGTATTCATTATCTGCTACCCTTGTCCTTTTAGATGGAAGTGATCGTGGGTTTGAAAAGTGCTGTTTAAGCATTTTTGTTGAATTTCTGCAGTGCATCTTGTAGATAGTACACATTGCTGCTACTGAGCATCAGTGATGGAGGGAATGGATCCTTGTGGATGTGGTGCCAATTAAGCAGGCTGCTTGTTCTGGATGGTGTCAAGCTTTTTGAGTGTTGTTGGAGCTGTACTCACCCAAGCAAGTGGGGAGTATTCCATCACACTCCTGACTTGTGCCTTGTAAATGGTGGACAGGCTTTGGGGAGTGAGGAGGTGAGTTACTAGCTGCAGTATCCCTAGCTATTGACCATTGTATTCATATGGTGAGTCGAGTTGAGTTTCTGGTCAACAGAAATCTCCAGGATGTTGATAGTGGGGGATTCCATGATGATAATATCATTAAATGTCAAATTATTTTGTCTCTTAGTGGAAATGGTCTTTGCCTGGCATTTGTGTTGTGAATGTTACTTGCCCCTTGTCAACTCAAGGGAGAGCCCATTCTTGAGGAAGGGCTTATGCCCAAAACATCAATTCTCCTGCTCCTTGGATACTGCCTGACCTGCTGTGCTTTTCCAGCACTACACTCTTGACTTGTCAACCCAAGCCTGAATTTTGTCCAGATCTTGTTGTGTCTGAGCATGGTCTGCTTCAGTATCTAAGGAGGCATCATGAATAGTGCTGAATATTGTGAAGTCAGCAGCGAACATTCCCACTTCTGATCTTATAATGGAGGTAAGGTCATTGATGAAGCAACTGAAGATGTTTGGGCCTAGTACACTACTCTGGGACACTCCTGCAGAGATACCGTGGAGCTGAGATAACTGACCTCCAACAAACAAAACCATCTTGCTATGTGCCAGGTGTGTGAATTCAACCCTGATACCCATTGATTCCAATTTTGTTAGGGATTATTGTCAGTAGCTGTCACTCTTACATCAACTCCGGAATTCAGCTCTTTTGTCCATGTTTGAACCAAGGCTGTAAAGATGTCAAGACCTGAATGGCCCTGACAGAACCCAAACTGGGTGTCACTGAGAAGGTTATTGCTGAACAAGTGCCTCTTGACAGCACTGTTGATGACAACTTCTCTCACTTTACTGATGATCAAGAGTAGACTAATAGGGCAGTAATTGGCTAGGTTGGATTTGTGCTGCTTCTTGTGTACAGGAATTACTTGGGCAATTTTCTACATTGTCGAGTAGATGCCAGTGTTGTAACTGTACTGACACAGGTTGACTAGGGGAGCAGCAGGTTCTGGAGCACAAATCTTCACTGCTATTGTCAGAACGTTATCAGGGCCCATAGATTTTTCAATATCCAGTGCCTCCAACCGTTTCTTGATATCACATGGAATTGGCTGAACACTGGTATCTGTGATGCTAGAGGAGGCTGAGAATGGATCATCCACTCGGCATTTCTGCTGAAGATCGCTGGGAATGCTTCAGCTTTATTTTTGCACTGATATGTTGGGCTCTTCCATCATTGCAGACAGGGATATTTGTGGAGTCTCTTCTCCCAGTGAGTTGTTTAATTGTCCATCACCATTCACAACTGGATGTGGCAAGACTGCAGAGCTTAGTTCTGATCCATAGTTGGTGGAATCACTAAGCTTCCAGTTGTGTACTTGGGATCAGGGTGACAACGTTATCTGGATAATTCTCTCCCTCACCTATCATAACCCACCTCTCTGTCTCTCCCCTATGTCCAACAGCTTAGAGGCCTATCTACTCAGCTGTGAACTATGTCTACATCCCTGCAAGCAGTCAGAGAATTCTACAGAAAAACCCTCTGAATTTCTGAAGCCAGGTCTCCAGAAAGAAATGGGGGTATTACAGCCACATCTTTTTACATCATATCATTTGAGTACTAAAAGACTGAAAAGCTTGACATAGAGGAGCAGACCACCAGCTATAACCTGTGAACTGACTGGTTTTATTTTTCATGAGTGAATGTTTGGCCAATTTTGCCTAACTCCAATATCATCTGTAATGATATGTATGATGTACAAGTGTACATATTGCATGTCAGGACTTGCACTAACCTTTTAATGTTTTTACCCAAGTTGCTTTCAGAACAATAAGCTTGCTCTCTTACTTCATTAAAAACTCAAGAAAACCTGTCTAGGGTTAATCCTTCATAACCAGCACATAAACAATTAAGTACACAGACTGGATTGGTAAATCCATCTTCCAAATTTTAAAGATAACCGTGACAATCAAGTGAAAAGGAAATAAAACAGGTAAGCCATTTCATTCTTCCTCAACTAGTCTAAATTATCCCCATGACTATGTATCCTCTGCCCTTATTTGTGATTCTATTGTGTGACACCTTTTTCACAGACGGTTTGGGAACTGAGATGTATTACATTTAACAAATTACTATTCTCTGTTACCACTTCAAATAATTTAAAGATAATGGTCAAGCAAGACATTCCCTTTTGAAATGCATGCTGACTATCCAATTTTGGAGATTTTGGGATGTATTTTCATTTTCATCTTTGACTGGGGTTCTGTTATCTTTCCTGTCATGATGCCATATTGTTTAGTCTATAGTTCCCTCAAGGTTCCCTCCCTATCTCTCTTCTTAAATATAGGGGTAAAATTAACTCTCCTCCAGTCACTAGGATTCTGTTCAAGTTCCTCAATGTGAAGATGGTCACATCCATTATCTATGATAGTTGGTTGGGTTCTGGTGGGGACAGATGACTGCTGGGACTGATCTGCTTCTGGAAGGCTATATAACAAAAGGGTCAAGTTTTTGCAACCAAGTGAAATTTGGAATGAGCTGCTGACCAAGGATTTCTTCTCTTGAATTTCCTCACTGGGTCTGATATATACTTGCTCTCAAGGTTTCATCTTTTTTTTTAGTTTGGTTATGTCAGGTGCAGTCATCCGGGATGAACTTCTCCCAGGACTCAGGGTCAAATACCAAAACACTTCAGTGAAACCATCAGAGTGTCCTTGGAGCATTTCCTTTTAACGCCATGCCAGTCCATCATGGACCCCAGCTCCCCAGAGACGATTCACTTCAGTCAGTGAGTATCAGGCGTTCTGGCCTCATGACCAGCCTAACTCAGTTACTCAAATTGCCAAAGGAATCATTCTTGTACAGGCTGCATTTCACAAAGAAGGCTGGGACTGATTTCTTTTCCTTACTGCAAATTGTGCCTTAGAACTAAACTTTTCCAGAAGTACAGTATTGCCAATAAATGTGAAGGTCGCCACAGCCAACTAACATGGCTCCTTTAATTTCAAAAGATCACTCAATTAGTCCCATGTTGCAAAAGTGACTAAATTTCAAAAGTGTTGAATTGGTTTTAAAGTACTTTTGGAAAATTCTGAGGGGAAGAAAATTGCAAGATAAATGGAAGATTTGTTTGTGTGAGTCTACTTGCAATGCTTGAATGTATAAAGTAAGTAATGAATTAAGAAGGTGCAAGCTATAGACTATTAATCTTTAATTCCATCCATTGATTTCATACCTGGGAGTTTTGTTTGAAATAAAACTTTAAGTGAGACCGGACACTGTGTTAAAATGGCTTACAAGAGAGGACAAGTTTCTAAAAATTTCTATTGTTGATTAAAAGTTGCACATCCACTAATATCATTTATTGTATCCATTGCTCCCGATGCGGTCTCCTCTACATTGGGGAGACTGGACGCCTCCTAGCAGAGCGCTTTAGGAAACACCTCCGGGACACCCGCACCAATCAACCACACCGCCCCGTGGCCCAACATTTCAACTCCCCGTCCCACTGGGCCTCCTTCACTGCCACTCCCTCACCACCAGACGCCTGGAGGAAGAACGCCTCAGCTTCTGCCTTGGAACACTTCAACCCCAGGGCATCAATGTGGACTTCAACAGTTTCCTCATTTCCCCTTCCCCCACCTCACCCTAGTTGCAAATTTCCAGCTCAGCACTGTCCCCATGACTTGTCCTACCTGCCTATCTTCTTTTCCACCTATCCACTCCAGCACCACTAATCCAGAATCTGGTTTCCAGCATCTGCAGTCATTGTTTTTACCCCATGACTGAATCATTCCCCCACAGAATTTCATATTTGCCATCGTTTGAACTATGTGGAAATTTTCTAAGGACAGAATTGCCAAACACAGTGGAAACCCACCACCAAAACCCATTACTTCCAAAGGCATCTTGATAACCTTGACAATGGGAGCTTAAATTCATTTGTTAATATGGATTGCCTCCATTGTGCACCAACAGCTAACCTTTATATATTTGAAACAAAACCTGGGAAGAATTAACATTCTAAGGTAAACTGCTCATAATAGAGAGGCAATAACATCAAGAAGGCCCATAAGGTTGGAATACCTGCATTCTTCTTTCCAAGCTTGAACTCTGTGTTATGAGTTGGAAAATTTTAAAACAAAAGGAACTTCAAGCATCCAGTGTGTAAAAGGACTAATTGCAATTTTAAAAGACACTGTCTGCAGGAGTACAATCAGCTTGGCTGCAAACTGATGGTCCCTCGAAGATGCATGTTCTACATATGCCAATTGTTCATTTTCAGAAGCTATTGCTATCACTGGATTTCAGAGATTCACGCAGCAGAAAAAATAATTGGGGGACCAATAGCTGTAACCACATTCCAACATCAAGATGAACATTGAAACACAATCCGTTTACTTGTGAGCTTACTTTCTTTTCCAGTTCTACCTTCTCTATCTCCACCCTGTATTGTGTTTGATTTGCTCACAAGCCAATGGCTTAGGATGTTTTTCCTATAATAATGTTTCTATTTTTTAACTGAATGAGTTTACAGTAAAACTAATTCCTTAATTTTGACTCAAGATGTGGATGACCTGGTTCTTTATAGATGGCCACATGGTCAATCGCATATTGAATTGAAAGTAAACCACATTGTTCAAAATTAAAATTCTGTGACGCCAACCTCAGGAATGAAAAGAGGATATTTTTGAACTCCCTATAACTAATTTTAACTCTAGCATTCTGAAGTGCATAAAAAAAAGACTCTGGGTAAACCATTTGTCCCAAATTAAGCAGAACAAGTGGAGGTGCCCAAAGAGGAAGAATAAAGATCTTGTTTCTTTGATTTCCAAACAATGTGGGGTTCATAACCTGACATCACTACAGGAGCAGAACCTATTTTAATTTCATTGAGGCTATGCAGTTGGGCAACAGTTCATCTCTAAAATCACTAAATTCAATTGGTCTTTAACAGAAGCTAACAAATCATGGTAAGAATAATATTTTCACAGCCCTCTGCAAGGGAACTCCACAGCAGTGAGGGAAAATACACAGAACAGTATTCTCTCACAAACATTGTCATTGGCACCGCTGGGATCTTGGGCACCCAATTAAAGGTGACCTTTCACTGGTAGATTAAACTGACAGTCAGATTGTGTGGAAAGAGCAATACTGACAAATATTACCCTATTAAACAGTTCTCATACAGTTTTTTTTTATTCATTCACAGGATAAGGGTATCTCTGGCTGGCTAGCTTTCATTGTCCATCCTCCATTGTCTAGAGGGCTGATAAGAGTCAACCACATTGCTGTGGGTCTGGAGTCACATGTAGGCCAGACCAGGTAAGGATGGTAGCTTCCTTCCTTAAGGGACATTAGTGAACCAGATGGGTTTTCCTGACAATTGACAATTAATTCCTGGTCATCATTAGACTCTTATTTCCAGACTTTTATCTAATTCAAATTATTTGCCACAGCTGTTGTGACTACTTCATTGAAAGTTAGATAGATTTTTGAACAGTAGAGGAATTAAAGATTATGGTGAGTAGGCAGGTAAGTGGAGCTGAGTCCACAAAAAGATCAGCCATGATCTTATTAAATGGCAGAACAGACTCAATGGGCCAGATGGCCCTCTTCAGCTCCTTATGGCAGGAATTGAACTCCGTGTCCTCTGAACATTACCTGAGTCGCTGAATTAACAGTCCAGTGACCATACCATAAGGCTGTCATCCCCCCAGGTTCAGCAGGGTTTTGCAGCAGTGGTGTCAAGGCTAGTGTTTGAGCTCTTTCAAGGTGGCTATGTATTTTCATACACCAGTCATTATACCTTCGCCCCCAGCCCCAACCCCCTCCCATTTACCTCTCAGCCCCCTTGCGCCACCTCCCCCGCTCCCCCCCCCAACCCTCAACATTTCTGATGAAGAGCTTAGACCCGAAACATAAACTCTCCTGCTCCTCGGATACTGCCTGACCATCTGTGCTTTTCCAGCGCTACACTTTTTGACCTTATTTTTGAACAGCTGAGTAAGGATCAGAGAATAGAATGATATTCCTGGAATTTTGCCTTCACTCCAATTGTGAGGAAACATTACAACTTCTCATCCAGAGATACATGAATCTCAGCAGCAAGATCGATAGCACATTGTCACCACCACTGCTGTCCCAAACTGAGGGCACTGTATTAGAGGCTTAGGTTGAAAAGTAAGATCAGCTGGAAAGAAGCAGATTGGGAGGCCAGTCTGATTGAAAGGAATCAATCCACAGTCCATCTGGAAACTTGCACATTCTTTTGTTTTCAATCACCTCTTACCTTTTCTCAACGGTGAGTCTATCATTAGATTAGCCATTCACAAACTATAAGTTTTTTCTGATAATCTGTCCTAGTATGTGAAAAAATTCCAAATAGCATCTGTTACTTCTTGCAAATTTCCCACTGCTCATCTATTAATAATCCCTTGGGATGTTTTATGCAAGTTTTCTTTCCTCCCCTCCTCATTTTCCTTTTGGCTGATTGTATCAAAATGCTCTCTTCCATTTTTTGCCAAAATGTTATCCCGTTAATTTTTCATTTTTATAAACGTTAGCAAATCGATCATCTTCTATTTTAGTTTAAGGTTGACGAGTGATCATTTACAATCACCGAATGAGTCATTTCATTTCGAGTAGAGGAAGACATATGAGCATCAAAGGTCCGAGTTCAGGTACAACGAGTTTCAGACCTTTGTCTTTGCTGCTCAGGGCACACCTTAACATCAAAAGGACACCTTCTACTTCACTCATTTGAGTTATTTAATTTCCTCCAGCAAATCTGAATGGTATCTCTGAGGCTCCGTCAATTTATAGATGGCTTTATTCGATTGACGGACAGACATCAAGACTTGATAAACGACATATTCTGGAGAAAAGAGGTTTTCAGCACTGCTCAGGCTGGATTTAAACCTGGGAAATTTCCAAGTTCCATTTAAATGCTGATTACACAATTTTAAGGCATCTTTAAAAGACTGTTACAAACTGCTACAACAGCGTAAACTGAACCCTGATATTTTCTTGGGGTGGGTCAGCAACAAACATCTCACTCACAATATAAACTAAACCAAACTAATTTAATTTGGGAACCATTGCTCCATCATTCTAAAGAAAACCATTCAGTAACTGAAATAAATAAATTCCATTTTTGAAATACTAATCTTGTAAAGTATCCAAGTCTGCATTTATTAGTCCATCTACTTTCAGTGAATGCAAACAAACTAAGCTCAACCAACATGCCATTTACAAAAAGTACAAATGCACCAGTTGTTCTTCAGCATGAGTATTGTGGCAACAGGCTGGAGACTAGTCAAATGGTCATCAAGTCACATATTGATGAATAAAAAAACAAGATTAAATTATAGTTGAATATTTGTCAAATTCAAGTGACTTTTGGTCTATTTAAGAAAGTATAGACAGTATCGTTACACTGTACAGATACTTCATGAATGTAACTTTTGGCAGCTATTAGAATTAGTTTAGATCCATTAACATAGATGGAGGAAAGAACTTGCATTTATAACACGACTCAGAAATTATTTGACTGTGAAACATTTTGGGTGTGGTCGAGAATCTAAGTGTCGTCTTTGTTGTTATATGAACAAACTCTAAAGTCTGCTTTGCCAATGAGGATCTGGAGGTCTTGGTAATTGTGGGGGCTTGTGCCCCTGGAGCATGCCTGAGATGTTGGTGACTAATGGAGGTCCAGAGGAGAAAGTGGTGAGCTGGAGTTGCCGGGTGATCATGCTGGCTTTCATCAGGAATTGTCACTGTCAGGTTACCTTTTGGAGGGTGGGAGAATAGGAAATTTTATGTCAATGAGGTGAGATGATTTCTTAATGAGGATTTTAATGCATACAAATACGTGCTGCTTAATAGTGAGAATGTTGTCTTGCCCTTCAACACCCGGTTAGAAACCGGGGTCTTTGCTCTTGACATTGAGAAGCTTGTTGTTGGCCTTCTCAACTGATTTCCTTAGTCTTCTTGCCATGACCAACTTGGTTCAGGGGCTCAGATGATACTGCCCAAAATCTCAAAAGTCAACACAAGTGACAGAACTATTCAGAGAAATATTCATTCATCAAGAATTCAAGGATTCTGCAAATTTCAATACTGCTGTGGATACAAGGCATCAAATAAACTGCTTTATAAATTGCATATTCTTTATCCTACCAGACTGTATCCCCTTTTACAACTCTTTACCTGTACTTGTGTAGTTTGGTGATGTTATGTATTATTATTTTACTTAGGGTTAGTAAGTAATAAAATCCTTCTTTCTTTCACTGAAGAAAATGTTATTAATCTTGACAATTACCATGTTTTAACTGAAGTGTGATGCATATTAAATGGAATAAAAAATATTTGTTGCAAGTGAGTTGGAAACAGAGAAGCTAATAAACCAACGCCTCCCCCCCCCCACCCCCCACCCCGCCCCCCACACACACACACACACACACATATACACCAGCCCCTGCACACACACACACACACACACCACCCCCTGACTTATCTGGTCATAATAAACTCCATTATCAGTGCAGTTCACTCATAAATTTGATCAAAACAGTATTCACATTTTTTTTAAATAAAAAAAATCAACACTGTAGATAAGTTAGTAAGTAGGTGGTAAGGAATTCATGCTGTAATTCAAAAATTTAGCACTAGTTCAAAGTGCCAGCCTTGGGTCAGTAACAATTTTGTCTCAGAAGGTTGTAAGTTCAAGTCCAATCAGAAAAATGAGCACATAATTAAAGCTGACACTGAACTGTATGCAGAGGGAGCACTGAACAGTCTGACGTACTGACTCGCAGTGTTAAACTGAGGCCCTGTTTGTCACTTACCCAACTGTCAAAAATTTCATGGCACTATCTCAAAGAGAAGTGGAGGTACTCTCACTGACATTCTGGCCAATATTTATCCCTCTAACAACATCACTGAAATAGATCTTGTTAGTACTGTACCTCATTGATGTTTGTGAGAGCTTGCTGCATATCAATGAAGTGTGACATTTCCCTACAATATAACAGTCACACAGTTAAAAATACTTAATTGGCTGTAATGCAGCTTGGAAATTTCTGACGTTGTAAATAGTGCTATATAAATAATGTTCATTCTTTTAACAAATTATGGTGTCATAACTATCTGCTGAGTTATTAGTTTTAATTCATTTTTGGAACTGTCTGATATTTTCACAAAAATTGGACATTGTTTCAAGATTTCACTGGCATTATGTTCCCCACACACTGGTAGCAATACAACTTCCTAACTTTGTATGTGCGATAATATGAAACAATCACCGGATGTTACAATTTCTAAACACCATAAAAATTATAGTACAGTCAATGATTTCTTTTTAGGGTAGTGAGAGAATTGAATTCTATGCAGTTCTGCAGGGTAGAATTAAGAGTCCTGGCAGAAACCTCTCCAAGATCAATGCCTGGGCAGCTTTGATCTCAGAATGAGTTCCTTTTGATTGCACTCTCAAAGTGTCTGCTTTGTCTCCTGAGAGTTCTGGAATCAAGCTTTACTTTAATCTCTCCATCATTAGTGCTGCTTACACAGGAAGTTGACACTTCCCAAAGACCTCTGGGACTTTTGCTCTCAGGCTGAATTCCAAGGTTTGAACATCTAGTGAAATTTCTTAACCATTTTCTACTTTCTTTTGCCATGATGTAAAAACATGCTGCACCCTGTGTCCTAGAACCAATTCTATTTTAACCTAAACATCTTTTATATTTAAATAGTATTTGCTAACTCATGCTTCGTTTTGGTCTCTTACACCTAACAATTTGTAATATATTAATGGAATCAAATATATTGTTTCTGAAGAAAGAAATAGGGATGAAATGAAAGGCATTTAGATTCTATGTATCAGTAGGATTCTCATACGGCTTCTATTCATGTATTTATTTATTCATATTTCCATTTTTTGTTTTTTGTTCCTGCTGCTCTGTGTAGAATATGGAAGCTGTGTCTAAAAGATAATGACATTCTGCAGCGTTTTTTCAGCCCTGATTGAAGTGAACAGACTAATGACAACATTTTAAATGGTGCACCTAGGAATTTGATACAAACACATTAACCAATGTGTTAAAAATAGTGAGAAGGAATATCATTCCCATGAAATGTTAGTGGACATCCTGGTTGTTTTATGGTGGAGGTGCTTGCAAAATACACCGTGATATTGTGAATAGAAATGTGTGCAGATTATTTTATAAACCGTCTTTCAAAATTTGGCTGGAATTAAAACAGTAACGGAAACACGTACAGAAGGAGAACCAGTCAATTAAACAACTTTCAAATCCAAACAGGAAAATAGTCAACTGTTTATTGCCAAGCTTCGTTAAGGCACAAAAAGCTGTCAATGATCCAGAACTGTCAAGAAGCAAGCTGGAGTGCTCTGATGGAAGAAAGAACAGCACACAGGATAAACGTTGTAAGCAAGGTTGTTGAAAACCAAGGAAAGGATAAGCAAAAGAGCAGCTTTCTGATCAAGGTATGAAGAGCAGAGTAGCTTCATCACATGGAAAAGGAAAGATAAGTGCACCATAATGGTTCGACAGCATGGTGCTGATAGTACATCTGCAATCTCCTGGATTTAAGATTGTAGTTATATTATCTGTACTATCATGTTGAGGAAAGTAGAGAAAGAGTGTGATTATAAGTCACAGAGCCTCTTTTTACATTGTTTAACTCTATTTGTATATTCGTCATTGATTGACACAAAGTTTCCATGTGCCTGCACTGTGGAAATCTTCTGTAACATTGCTTTACCTTGCTAATGTCTCTCACCACTTTAAGATCAGAAGTCACGCAAGACCAGGTTAGTCCAAAAAGATAAATGCGAGGTGCTGCAGTTTCGGAAAGCAAATCTTAGCAGGACTTATACACTTAATGGTAAGGTCCTAGGAAGTATTGCTGAACAAAGAGACCTTGGAGTGCAGGTTCAAAGCTCCTTGAAAGCAGAGTCACAGGTAGATAGGATAGTGAAGGGGGCAATTGGTATGCTTTCCTTTATTGATCAGAGTATTGAGTGCAAGAGTTGGGACGTCATGTTGCAGATGTACAGGACATTGGTTAGGCCACTGTTGGAATATTGCGTGCAGTTCTGGTCTCCTTCCTATCAGAAGGATGTTGTGAAACTTGAAAGGTTTCAGAAAAGATTTACAAGGATGTTGCCAGGGTTGGAGGATTTGTGCTATAGGGAGAGGCTGAACAGGCTGGGGCTGTTTTCCCTGGAATGTTGGAGGCTGAAGGATGACCTTATAGAGGTTTTTAAAATCATAAGTGATGTCAATAGGGTAAAAAGACAAGGTCTTTTCCCTGGGGTGGGGGAGTCCAGAACTAGAGGGCATAGCTTCAGGGTGAGAGGAGAAAGATATAAAAGGGACCTTAGGGGTAACGTTTTCTCACAGAGCGTGGTACGTGTATGGAATGAGCTGCAAAGGAAGTGGCGGAGGCTAGTACAATTGCAGCATTTAAAAGGCATTTAGATGGGTATATGAATAGGAAAGTTTTGAAGGGATATGGGCCGGGTGCTGGCAGGTGGGACTAGTTTGGGTTGGGATATCTGGTCGGCATGGACGGGTTGGACCGAAAGGTCTGTTTCCATGCTGTGTATCTCTATGATTCTAATTTGAAATCCCAAGCTTTCAAAGCGCTGCTCCTTCGACACTTCGGCTGAGGAAGGATCAGCACTCTGAAAGTTTGTGATTTCACTAACCTTGTGTCGTGTGACTTCTGACTTTGTCCACTCTGGTCCAAAACCAATGCCTCCACATCATGGCTACCCCTTTAAAATGGGCTCTATTATTTTTTCTGGGGCTTGCCCTAAACTATTTCCTGCTTGAAGTCCACCTCCCACACAAGTATTTTGGGATGGTTCAAATTTGAAACCTGCAATATTACCTTAGTTGTTGCAAACAATGTAGAAAAAGCGGAGTGCGGGAACAAAATGATTATTTTTGGAGATGGGCGTCTGTTTCAGTATCCAGAATGTTAGGTATATCATTTATCCTTGCAATATGCTTGAATTATATGATATTTTGTTGCAAATTAAATTAAGATTGAAATTTCCCCAAATTAAGTCTGTAATTTCACAAAATTCAAATTCAAAGTTTAAAAAGAACAATAGTTAGTCAATGAAACAATCCTGATAAAAAAATATACAGAATAGGGGGGAAATGGGTCTCCACAGACTTATGTTCATGCAGATTGATGTAGTTTACCTGTGAGACAGTAAAGTATTCAACTTTTTGCATTAACTTGATCAGTAAATAGCAATTAACTTGCATCCCAGAGACAAATGTATTTTACAATTTTAACTTCTCCATTTTAAAGAGTCACTGTTTGTTCACATGTTACACACATAATTTAGAAGTTTATGCAGTAAGGCAATTTACCCTGGAGCATGCTGCTGTTCAAAAGCAAAATTCTGCTGTGCAAGTTAAGTAACCTAGGATGTAAAATAAGCAACAAGTCTTAAAACTGAATTGTATCGTATATAGTTTGTGTCCACTTTGAATTGCAAGAACTATTTCTCTACTGAAGGAGTAATTGTGTGCAAGAATTACTAGTTGAAAATAAACAAGCACAAGATCAATTTAAACAAAAGCTAGTGACTTCAGTGTGGTAATATAGAAACATATTTCCATGAAAGCCAGTACTGATTATCTGAAATTCCAGAGGTTGCCAGACAGAACTGATAATTCATGTGATGGGCTATTCAGAATAAAAATAATATTATGCCACGCTTGATGCCTTTTGATGTTTAAAAAGATAGGACCATTTTAGACATACATTTTAAAAAGACCTATTGATGATTGTTGAAAACACAGTTCAACAGTCAGTTGTTTATAGTTTCATGAACTATATTTTCAGTGACAAGGTGATATAAATAATCACAAGACTGTAATGTTTAACAGGGCTGCTGAGTGTCAGATGAAATATCTATTTCAGTTTGTTTTTGAGAGCGTACTCAACACAAGAACATTCTTCAAAGGATAATTTTCCATTCGTATTTACACTCTTGTTGACTGAGTTCCAAAATGGCTGACCTGAACCACATATTTCTCAAACGGCACAAAATATAACAGGTTTGTGCAGTGATGTAATGAGATCAGCCAAGTGGACCTCATAGAATATGTGTTCCTTGATTACTGCAGTTAACCTAGTTCAGTCAGGGAGCCCTGGCTGACAGAAAAGAACAAGACTGTTAGACATCCTGTTCACTCTGAGAGCTGGCTCTGAGGGAGCTGGATCAGTGACAAGGACTCTCCATGTGTAGATAAGAAGAGACTTGATGACGGGATACTGGCCTCTGTGGAGTTACTTCAGTGGCGTTGAGAATAGGATTAATGATGTAACCGTGCAAAAGTGCCTACTAATTGAAGCCCAACTGGATTTCAAACAGACACAACAACTCCATTTATCTAGATGCTGTGCTAATAACAGGGAAGATCAATAAAGAACAATTAGAGAACTTGGACATAGTCCTTAGACATTTCTCCTCGGCAGGCAGGCCTAAGCCTTAGTTGGGAAAGGAATTGTGTTCCAGGCACCCTAAGTGGCCTACATGGTTACACAGTCACCAAGACTGGGTTACATGATTGGAAGATAAAGTGAGGGCAATCAAATGTGCCCTGGCTCCCACATTTGTACTGGAGCTTAGATTTTTCCTTGGGCTGGTAAGCTATTGTGAAAAGTTCATATATAACCTAGCCTCCATCCTGGCATCTTTGCATCAACTCTTAAAAAGGAGTCAGCCTTGGAATTGTAGCCAAGCCATACCTTTCAAGGAAGTGAAGAAACAAGTATCATCCTCTCAGGTATTAGCACACTATGATCTTAAGCGAGATCTGGTATTGACATGCGATGCCTCCCCATCTGCCATCGGGATAGTATTAGCTCACAGGTGGCCCAATGGAGAGGAATGCCCAATCGGGTATACATCTAAGACTTTGGTTGGTGTAGAGTGTAAATTAGCCAGACAGAGAAGGAAGATTTGGTGGTCATACTTGCACTCAGGAAGTTCCACCAATACCGTTACGGATGTAAATTTGTTGTAATAACAGACCACGAACCCTTGCTGGATCTACTTAAAGAGGACAAGACAGTGCTGCCCATAGCTTCAGGCCAAATTCAATGGTGGGCTGTAATACTAAGTGCATATAATTACAAGTTGGAACACCATCTAGCAGGGCAAGTAGCATTTGCAGATGCATTGAGTTGCCTCCTGCTAGATATGGAACCATGGTACAGCCATTGGAAGAGTTTATAATGGCTTTACATTTTCTGGACTCCCTTCCAGTCACAGCTGGTGATATCAAACTCTGGATGCAGAAAGATCCTGTCTTGAAACAACTGGTGGTGATGAGGGAAACCAAAGGGCCATCACAACCAGAACAGAAATAATTTTAGACCCAGACAAGACTAGAACACAGGAGAGGATGGCATATTATTATGGGGAGCAAAAGTGATTGAACTGATCAAAGGTTGCTGCCAGATATTGGCTAAACTCCACCAGTGTCATCCAAGGGTTTCCAAAATGAAGCTGTTGCCGAGAAGTTATGTCTTGTGGCCAGGACTGGACACATCTGTAGCCACATGGGTGGGGAAGTGCCCAGAGTGCCAACAAGGATAAAAATTACTTCCAGCAGCTCCCCCACATTCATATGAATGGTCGGCTAAACGTTAGACTTGGTTACATGTCGCTTTCATGGGCTCAATGTTCTTAGTCATTGTCAACACCCACTCAAAGTCGCGAGATGTGCAAACACAGGGATGACAATAGAAAAACTGCGAGCATCTTTTGCAATACATGGACTCCCAGAAATATTAGTCACAGATAAAGAGCCATCATTCACTAGTGGGATTTTCAGAATTTCCTAAAGTCAAATAGTATTAGACACACAAGACACTATCACCCATCGTCCAATGGTCTGGCAGAAAGAGTAGTCCACACTTTGAAGGCAGTTAAGGAAACAGCCTATGGCTTCACTGGATATGAAACCGTCCTGGTTCCTATTTGACTATAGGGACATCCTTCATGCAGCTACAGGAATAGGGTTGCCAATGGGGAGAAAACTCCACACCAGGTTAAATCTGACCTTCCTGGAGCTTTGGGGAGATGGTGAATTGGCATCAAGAATGCCAATGCCAGATACAAGATTCTGCTAAATGAGAGAGACAGTTTACTTCAGGGGATGAAGCTTGGTGTCAAAACCATGGGATGGGTAAGAGGCATGGTCAAAATGGTTTGGGTACAATGACATATGAGGTTTGGGTAGGTATGAAAGCCCTGAACAAGCATGTGGACTATATGAAAACTGCGAACTCACAAACAGGTTGCAGGAGCAAAAAATGTCTGGCTCCTCAACAGCCTATCCAACTATTGGGTTCTTCCTCTCTGTCGAACATTGAAGATACCTTGGAGATGGTCACGGCAGATGTCACTGCCTTGATGCCTTTGCCACCTGAAGAAGAGGATGAATTTCTTTCGAGATGCACCAGGTGCAACAGGCAAGATACTGTATGTTATATGCCACCCATATCAGTGGCAGAGTTGGAGGAACCTGACCCGATGCTAAAACGCCCCAGGATGAGCTATGGGAAAGAAACCAACCCATTATCCTCAGACTCAGAGAGGGCCGGATGTCATGATTGCAATGAGATCAGCCAGGTGGACATAATAGAATTTGAGTTCCCTGGTTGGGGTTCTTAATCTGGTCCAATCAGGGAGCCCTGGCTGACAGATAAGAACAGAAGTATCAAAAGTTCTATTCACTCTGAGTTGGCTCTAAGGAAGCTGAATCAGTGTTAAGGACTCTCCACGTGTAAATAAAGAGTGACTTGGTAACAGGATACCAGCCTCTGTGGAATTATTTCAGTTTCTATTTGGCAACTAATAATTAAAAATCCTTTTAAGAATATTTTTGAATAATGAAAAGATGTAAGACCCAAGAAAAGATACTATAGACTATGAATTCCAAAGATGTGGTTAACAGTGTTAATTAATTACTGGAATGTTTCGTGAGCTTTTGAGTATCTTTCTAACCATAATGCAGAGATTGGCATGTTGACCTTTCCCAGCCAGTGAAGTACAGCTATGATAGCAGTAATGATCTAATCTAATCTAATCTAATCTAAGTAATCTAATCTAAAGATACTGAGAGGAAACTGTATACAAACTCTTACAGAATTTTGTTTATGTCTCACCAGTCGTAAGGGCAAGTCTTAAAGTCTTAAAGCCAGTTTGTGTATAGTCAACAATCCCATGTCAGATGTGAGTCACCCACCATATTGGATATGTGCTTGGATGGCCAGGACATGTGCTAAAAGAGCTCATCCACCTCATTATCAACTCAAGGGTCCTTTGCATGTCACTTTCCCATATGTGTCATGCAGCGTAATTTTGTCGTAAAGAATTATCAGTTCTTCACTCCACTTGCGCAACAGGAAGTTTAAGATGAGGGGTGGCGTTTTAGAAAACAGCTCATTGCAGGGTGTGTCACCTGGACATTCCTACCATCCTCAATGTGACAATAGTCCTATTGTGCTTAGAAATGTGAGCTGCATTCTATAGTACCTTGGAGATGGGTTGGAAGGTAAAGAGGAAATGAGCCAAAATATTAGACATACCCACCCTCCCCAGCACCCCAGCTTTACCAATGGGGGCACTGGTAAAGGGAGACCACTGCCAAGTGTCCAGCCTGGCAGATCTCACTGGGTGAGCTGGAATCTGATCAAAAATGGGGTGAAGATTCCATCATCCCAGAATCATTATACCCACTACCTCAAGATCTCCCCACCTAGTATTTCCTTTCTATCAAGAGTCATAGAATCCCAGTGCAGAAAATTAGCATTTGGCCCATTGAGTCTGCACTAATCTTCCAAATAGTATCCATCGCAGACCCAGATCCCAACTCCATCTTATGACCCCACATTTAACATGGCTACTTGACCTAATCTGCACATCCATGGATATTACGGGGAAATTTTGCATGGCTAATCCACCTAACCTGCACATCTTCAGACTGTGGGAAGAAACCAGAACACCTGAAGTAAACCCACACAGTCATGGGGAGAACATGCAAACTCCACATAGAGAGTCACCCAAAGCTGGAACTGAATCTGAGTCTTTGGTGCCATGAGGCAGCAGTGCTGACCACTGAGCCACCATGCTGTCCAGTGATCCAAGGCTTAGATTAGAGTCCAGGCCCTATTGTTGTACACCATTTGGACAATGTTTGTCACAGCCATTCTCACTTCTAGCAGCAGTGCAGGGATCAGAGTGCTATCAATCATTTGACTAATTGTCAGCTCAAGGACATGAGACTTTTTCCCCAGATTGAGAGAAACTGTATCTTTAGCTAATAACTGTGTGACTCCTCTCTGACTTGTATGTTGGGGCCCCATTCACCAGGCCAATGTCCTCATAACATCTGATTGATTTCCTGCAGACCAGATGCATGGATCTTCCCTTCATTGACTGCACTATAAAAACCAACATCAAATCTAGAAAAAAAAATCAACTTACTGTAGGAGTTCAGTTCACAAGTCAACTGTCAGATTTGCATATCACAGTTAAACCACACACTAATGCCAATCTTCTGCCTAATGAGTCATTCTGGTGCCCTTGCAATGTTGTCCAGAACAGTCTGTCCCAACAGTTGTATGGCACTGACAAGAGCATTGGCAATGCAGGTGGTGATGGATGAGCATGCATGTTACCTCACTGAGAAAGGACAATAAGTACCTCTCCCGTGGAGCCATTGCCATTCTTCAACACTGCTTGTGAATGGGAATGAGAAGCTATAGTGAAAACGCATGTCAGTGCAGGACTCCATAGTCATTGGAGTCCAATGTCCACTGTATGTGGCTTCCACGCTGAGTTAATGTCTGCTAGGTCCAAAATGAGTGAAAGCTTCCCTACTCTTCCTCAAATTCCATACAACAACCTTGATATTTTCTGCACCTAATATGAAAGAAGGGCTAGCATTAACTTTTCACACTATAAACAGAGATGGGCGGCTGGCTACTCAAAGCAGCTGCACTTTGTCTCGAAGAGTGTGTAAAATGAGAAAAATAAGAAAGAGAAAAACAAGGGTCAGGTGTAAAGAAACCTGACCTAAGCCTTCCCATTTTGGAAAATTAACTGCTTTGTTGTTCTTCCTTTCAATTTTGTTGTCCACTTTGGGTGAAGCTGTTGGCCATTAAACCATTACAACATTAACCCAAGCTTTAACAGAATTGAAGCAATTTTATATCACTTGACAAATGGCTACAGATTCCTGCTGTCCTTCTGTTTTCACACAATACTATCCACTACAGAGATTTTGGTGAACATGTGTACATACATTAGTGACAAATGGCCCAGAATTTCCCAGGTTTTTTTTAGTATAACCATTGTAAAACTGTTTATTTAAGGGGATTTATGTATAGTTGACTTATGTGAAGTCACAGTCAAATGTGTCAATCTTCTGTGCTGCTGCCAATATCAGTTCCCTGTTCACTTACATAGCTCCACCCAATTCAAATAAAATGTTGTAAACTGTAACTTCATGCAGTTACATCAGCTCTGAATGGTCATAAATGTACAGCCAAGTGCAGCAAGACACAAAGCCACTATTTTAGGTATGTACAGTTATTGTAAAAATTATAAAGATTACAATGGAATATATTACCAGGAATGATGAACTTGGTTATGAGGAGAAATTGACAAAGATTAGGACATCCTCTTTGGAATATGGAAGGTTAAGCAATGACCTATCAAAGGTTTTCAAGATGATGAGAAAATGTAATTGAGTAAATAATCTATTCCCTTTGGCAAGAGGGGTCAAATCATTGACAAAACATTGAGAAGGGCAAAGAGGAGAAATTGTTCTACAAAGAGTTGTCAGGATCTGGAAGGTCTCTTGAAAAGATGGTGGAATCTAATTCTCCACATAGTTTTAAAATTAATTCGCACACTTGACGAGGAGAAACTTCAGAGATATGAATAAAGAGCAGGGGTGTGGAACTAAATATATTTGCCCTTCCAACAAAACAAACAGGAGCATGTACAATGGGCTGAACTCTCTGCTTCTGTGGTGTAAGTTTCGATGGTTCTGTGATTTCTCTCTATTGAAACCTGCACTGTAATTTCTACATCCTTTCTTTCTGACATATGTTACACGAAAAAGAGAAATCTTCTACAATTGAAATTTCTTAAACATGCTGCTCTCGATATGTGTAAATGATCTTTGGACAAGTTCAAACACCAACTTTCATAAAATATATCAGGTAGAAAATTGAAGAAATGTGCTAAAATATGTTCCCCATTCACCTCAAAGCCTCGATTGTTTATATTAGCATAGTTGTGTTTTATACTATTTTTCACATTCCAGAATGTAATAAAAAGATTCACAGGAAACTTTGGTTTAAGTTGCCATGGTCAAGGTAAACCATAAATCATAATTATTGGCCCACAAATAGGTTATTATAATCTGCCAATTTATTTTGTGTCCCAGTTTCTGTACAGTTGACTGCCATAGGAAAGAAGTAGGAATATTTTACTTCAGATCAGCTTCAAAATGGGATTAATTTGAAAATGACTGAAATTTCTGCACCGATCTGCAGCATTTGTACATTAATGACTAGCTGAAATTATTTTTCAGTTCTTTTTCCAGATATTCTTATTTAATGATGATATATCATTACATACGAAATAAAAATCATTGTTCTACATATCCTTGAAATTCTGGAGAATTGTGAAATGAATGTCTAATAAGCAATTTGCTTTTGTCCTTTACTGATTGGTTTGGAACAGCAATCCTATATTAGATAACACTAATTTGATCTGACGAAGATTAACACTGCCTTTTGAAAACTGATACTACATTGGCCACTCTCCAGTCCTCTGGCATACATCCAGTCTCAGTAGAACCCTGAAGTATACATTCAAAGAACCTCATTATTTCTTCCTTCCTCAATTCCCTTAGGATCCTTGTTAAGTATCCTTGGCCATGTTGCACTTAATTTCTCCTCTCAACGAGATTCTTTTCATGATTCTCTTTTTACTGATCTATTTGAAGAATACTTTACTTTAGTAGAGGTAAGGTAACCTATTGGTAATGGACTGGATTTAGTGGCCCGCAGGTTAGAGATTCAAGAGTTTTTTTATTCTTGATCCATTTGCTACATCAGTTACATTTCAACACATACATATGACTCACTACTAGTTACATAGCTTTATTTGAAGAACTATTTTACAGTTACTATTCCAAAATGTACTATTCAACCTTTTCCCTAATTAAACTATAAAAACTAGTCAATGACACCATCCATTTTACTGTGAGAAGCAGCATAATCTGTGACTAGTCTCAGGAGGATTTTGCGAGTGGTACAAGGAAGTGGAATTGGTAAAACTGCAAATAATTAAATGGGGACAGGAAGCAGCTGATTAGAGGGCATTCTAACATCCTTCTTTGATTCAGGCCACTGAAATAAGGATCTTACTCGGTCTGCACTTAAAGAGAATTTGAATATTGAACTTGATTCTTGTGCTCTTAGATATCATTAGTGCCTGTAAAAAAAAAACTGTTTGATTTCTGGCAGTGACTTTGTGTAGAGTCCATTCCTCACATGTGCAATTGCCTGTGACTGCATAACAAAACCGCAATCTACAGTGGAAATGTGATCACTCCAGGGTCTAGCTGCAGAATAGCTCCCAATGAATAGGATTGTAAACACAGTACATGTATTCATCAGGAATACATAGACTGCATAGATTCTATCAAATCATAGAGTATAAAGACAGTAGGAGTATACTTAAGAGGGAAATTAGGAGGGCAAACGGGGATATGAGATAGCTTTGGCAAATAGATTTTAAAGAGAATCCAAAGGGTTTTTACAAATACATTAAGGACAAAAGGGTAACTAGAGAAAAAGACATGTAGGATATGGAATGTAGGG
Source organism: Chiloscyllium plagiosum (assembly GCF_004010195.1). NCBI lineage: Eukaryota > Metazoa > Chordata > Chondrichthyes > Orectolobiformes > Hemiscylliidae > Chiloscyllium > Chiloscyllium plagiosum. Next base: position 25,473,407 of record NC_057736.1, read on the forward strand.
AAATAAATGGTGACATTTGAAAAATGCCCATATTACAAAGGAAGAGGTGTCTTAAAATGCATAAAAGTGGATAAATCCCCAGGACCTGATCAGATGTACCCTAGAACTCTGTGCGATGCTTGGGAAGTGATTGCTGGGGTTCTTGCTGAGATATTTGTAACCTCAATAGTCACGGGTGAGGTGCCAGAAGATTGGAGGTTGGCAAACGTGGTGCCACTGTTTAAGAAAGCCGGTTAAGGCTAAGCCGGGGAACTATAGACCGGGAGCTTGACGTCGGTGGTGGGCAGGTTGTTGGAGGGAATCCTGAGGGACAGGATGTACATGTATTTGGAAAGGCAAGGACTGAGTAGGGATAGTCAACATGGCTTTGTGCGTGGGAAATCATGTCTCACAAACTTGATTGAGTTTTTTGAAGAAGTAACGAAGAGGATTGGTGACGGCAGAGCGGTAGACATGATCTATAAGGACTTCAGGAAGGCGTTCGACAAGGTTCCCTATGGGAGACTGATTAGTAAGGTTAGATCTCATGGAACACAGAGAGAACTCGCCAGTTGGATACATAACTGGCTCAAAGGTAGAAGACAGAGGGTGGTGGTAGGGGTTGTTTTTCAGACTGGAGGCCTGTGACCAGTGGAGTGCCACAAGGATCGGTGCTGGGTCCACTACTTTTCGTTATTTATATAAATGATTTGGATGTGAGCATAAGAGGTATAGTTAGGAAGTTTACAGATGACACCAATATTTGAGGTGTAGTGGACAGTGAAGAAGATTACCTTGGATCACAATGGGATCTTGATCAGATGGGCCAGTGAGCAGAGCAGTGGCAGATGGAGTTTAATTTAGATAAATGTGAGGTGCTGCATTTTGAGAAAGCAAATCTTAGCAGGACTTATACACTTAATGGTAAGGTCCTAGGGTATGTTACTGAGCAAAGATACCTTGGAGTGCAGATTCATAGCTCCTTGAAAGTAAAGTTGCAGGTAGATACAATAATGAAGAAGGCGTTTGGTATGCTTTCCCTGATTGGTCAGAGTACTGAGTACAGGAGTTGGGAGGTCATGTTGCAGCTGTACATGACATTGGTTAGGCCACTGTTAGAATATTGGAAAGATGTTATGAAACTTGAAAGGGTTCAGAAAGGATTTACAAGGATATTGCCAGGGTTGGAGGATTTGAGCGATAGGAAGAGGCTGAACAGGCTGGGGCTTTTTCCCTGGAGTGACGGAGGCTGAGGGGTGATCTTATAGAGGTTTATAAAATCAGAGGTGCATGGATAGGGCAAATTGACAAATTCTTTTCCCTGGGGTGGGGGAGTCCAGAACTAGAGGGCATAGATTCAGGGTGAGAGGGGAAAGATATAAAAGAGGCCTAAGGGGCAACGTTTTCATGGAGATGGTGGTGCATCTATGGAATGAACTGCCAGAGGATGTGGTGGAGGCTGGTACAATTGCAACATTTAAAAGGCATCTGGATGGGTGTATGAATAGGAAGGGTTTGGAGGGATATGGGCCGGGTGCTGGCAGGTGGGACTAGATTGGGTTGGGACATCTGGTCGGCATGGACGAGGTGGACCGAAGGATCTGTTACTGTGTTGTACATCTCTTTGGCTAGTTCTCCCTGTATTCCATGAGATCTAACCTTGCTAACCAGTGACCCATGGGGAACCTTGTCGAACGCCTGACTGAAGTCCATATAGATCACAACTACCGCTCTGCCCTCATCAATCCTCTTTGTTACTTCCTCAAAAAACTCAATCAAGTTTGTAAGACATGATTTCCCACGCACAAAGCCATGTTGACTATCCCTACTCAGTCCTTGCCTTTCCAAATACACGTACATCCTGTCCCTCAGGATTCCCTCCAACAACTTGCCCACCACTGACATCAGGCTCACTGGTCTATAGTTCCCTGGCTTGTCCTTACCACCCTTCTTTAACAGTGGCACCACGTTAGCCAACCTCCAATCTTCCAGCACCTCACCTGTGACTATCGATGATACAAATATCTCAGCAAGAGGTTAAAAACAAGGACTGCAGATGCTGGAAACCAGAGTCTAGATTAGAGTGGTGCTGGAAAAGCACAGCAGGTCAGGCAGCATTGGAGGAGCAGGAAAATTGATGTTTCGGGCAAAAGCCCTCAGTTCTATTCCTGGTGAAGGGCTTTTGCCAGAAATGTTGATTTCCCTGCTCCTCGGATGCTGCCTGACCTGCTGTGCTTTTCCAGCACCACTCTAATCTATCTCAGCAAGAGGCCCATCAATCACTTCTCTAGCTTCCCACAGAATTCTTGGGTACACCTGATCAGGTCCTGGGGAGTTATCCACTTTACCCGTTTCAAGACATCCAGCACTTCCTCCTCTGTAATATGGACATTTTGCAAGATGTCACCACCTATTTCCCTACAGTCTATATCTTCCATATCCTTTTCCACAGTAAATACTGATGCAAAATACTCAGTTGGTATCTCCCCCATTTTCTGCGGCTCCACAAAAACGCGGCCTTGCTGATCTTTGAGGGGCCCTATTCTCTCCCTAGTTACCTTTTTGTCCTTAATATATTTGTAAAAACCCTTTGGATTCTGCTTAATTCTATTTGCCAAGTTTCCCCTTTTTGCCCTCCTGATTTCCCTCTTAAGTATACTCCTACTTCCTTTATACCCTTCTAAGGATTCACTCAATCTATCCTGTCTATATCTTACATATGCTTCCTTTTTCTTAATCAAACCCTCAATTTCTTTAGTCATCCAGCATTCCCTACAGCTACCTGCCTTTCCTTTCACCCTAACAGGAATATTCTTTCTCCGGATTCTCGTTATCTCATTTCTAAAGGCTTCCCATTTTCCAGCCATCCTTCTAGCTGCGAACATCGGCTCCCAATCAGCTTTCGAAAGTTCTTGCCTATGACCGTCATAATTGGCCTTTCTCCAATGTAGAACTTCAACTTTTAGATCTGGTCTATCCTTTTCCATCACTATTTTAAAACGAATAGAATTATGGTTGCTGGCCCCAAAGTGCTCCCCCACTGACACCTCAGTCACCTGCCCTGCCTTATTTCCCAAGACTAGGTCAAGTTTTGCACCTTCTCCAGTAGGTACATCCACATACTGAATCAGAAAATTGTCTTGTACACACTTAACAAATTCCTCACCATCTAAACCCTAAACACTATGGCAGTTCCAGTCTATGTTTGGAAAATTAAAATTCCCTTCCTTAACCACCCTATTATTCTTATACATAGCTGAGATCTCCTTACAAGTTTGTTTCTCAATTTCCCTCTGACTATTAGGGGGTCTATAATACAATCCCAATAAGGTTATCATCCCTTTCTTATTTCTCAGTTCCACCCAAATAACTTCCCTGGATGTATTTCCGGGAATATCCTCCCTCAGCACAACTGTAATGCTATCCCAAACTCCGCCCTCCTCTCTTGCCTCTCTTTCTATTCTTCCTGTAGCATTTGTATCCTGGAACATTAAGCTGCCAGTCCTACCCATTCCTGAGCCATGTTTCTATAATTGCTATGGTATCCCAGTCCCATGTTCCTAATCATGCCCTGAGTTCATCTGCCTTCCCTATTAGGCCCCTTGCATTGAAATAAATGCAGTTTAATTTATTAGTCCTACCTTGTCCCTGCCTGCCCTGACTGTTTGACTCATTTCTGTTCTCAGCTGTACCCTTCTTAGATCGATCTCTTTCCTCACTATCTCCCTGGGACCCCCCCTCCCCCACCTTACTGGTTTAAATCCTCCCAAGCAGTTCCAGCAAATTTCCCTGCCAGTATATTAGTCCCGCTCGTAGCACCGGGAATAATCCAGATATTACTACTCTCGAGCACCTCCTTTTTAAATTTCTGCCTAACTCTCTGTAATCTTCCTTCAGAATTTCAACCTTTTTCCTTCCTATGTCTTTGATTCCAATGTGGACAATTACCTCCTGCTGGCCCCTCTCCCTCATGAGAACATCCTGCACCCTCTCTGAGACATCCTTGATCCTGGCACCAGGGAAGCAACACACCATTCTGCTTTTTCGCTGCTGGCCATAGAAACATCTGTCTGTACCTCGGACTACAGAATCCCCTAACACAATTTATCTCTTGGAACCCGACGTACCCCTCATTGCATTAGAGCCAGTCTCAATACCAGAAACTTGGCTGTTAGTGCTATGTTCCCCTGAGAATCCATCACCCCCTACATTTTCCAAAACAGCATACCTGTTTGAAATGGGTATATCCACAAAAGACCCCTGCACTAGCTGCCTACCTCTCTTACCTTTCCTGGAGTTAACCCTTCTACGTGACTGTATCTGAGACTTTTCTCCCTTCCTATAACTGCCATCCATCACATACTGTTGCTGTTGCAAATTCCTCATTGCTTCTACCTGTTTGTCCAACTGATCCATTCAATCTGATAAGATTCGCTGCCAACAGCATTTATGGCAGATATAATCCGCAGTAACCCTTAAACTCTCTAGAAACTGCCACACCTGACAAGACATACATATCACTCTATTAAAGGCCATTCCCAGCTGTACCCGATGTCCAGCACTACATGACTTCAGACAACAAAGGCAAAACGTGTGCAGGTTCTCTCTCTCTCTCTCTCTCCTGCACTGTCCTCACCATGTGCTTCCTTTATCTGCTCTTCTCCCTTTTAAAATGCTATTGTTTTGACCTTTTTTTTCCAAAGTTCTAAAACAATGCAACAGCATATAAAACAGTAATTGTTGCTCCTAGAATTCGAGGAAATCACCTCCAGTACCTAAAATACCTCAAAAACGGAGCAGCTGTTGCAGCCTGAAATTTTTCCAATCCTCCATCTTGGATTACCCACAATCCTCTGGGATGTTCCTGTGAAAATGAAGGATAAGGATCGAAAGATTTGTGAACCTTAGATAATAAGAGAAATTGAGAGCTTCGTCAAAGTGAAAAGAAAGAGGCATATGTAAGGTTTTGGGAAACTGAAGATCCTGCAAAGAATATAACATTGCAGGAAAGAACTCAAACAAAGAATTAGAAGGGCTAAAAGGGGCCATGAGATGTCTTTGGCAAACAGGATTAAGGAAAATCCCAAGGCATTTATACATTTATAAGGAGCAAGAGGGTGTCTATAGAAAGGGTAGTTCTACTCAAGGACAAAGAAGGGAGTTTATGTGTGGAACCAAAGGAAGTAGGTGAGGTACTTATCGAGTATTTTACATCGGTATTCACAAAGAACATGGTGGATGGTCTCAGGAGTGGTATGTTGATGTTCTAAGGCATGTCAATATAAAAAAGGTATTGGAGTTTTGAAAAGCATTAATGTAGACAAACCCCAGGACCTGATGGGATCTGTCCCAGAATGTTGAGGAAGGCAGCTGAGGAAATTGCTGGCCTTGTTCAAAATCTTTGTGTCTTCTTTAGTCACAAGAGAGGTTCCAGTGGACTGGAGAATAACCAATGTTGTTCTTTTGTATAAAATGGCAACAGGGATAATCCAGGAAATCACAGGTGAGCCTTACATCAATGGTAGGCAAATTATTGGAGGAGGCACTTAGGGACAGGTTTTACTCACATTTGGAAAAATGTGGACTTATTAATGATAGGCAGTGTGGCTTTGTGTGGGGAAGGCCATGTCTCACAAACTTGATTGAATTTATTGAAGTGACGAAGATGATTGATGAGGGCAGGGTGGTGGATGTTGTTTACATAGTTTTTACCAAGATCTTTGACAAGGTCTGTAATGCAGGCTGATGCAAAAGGTGAAGTCACATGGGATTCAGATTGAGCTGGTAAGAAGATACAGAATTGGCTTTGTCATTAAAGACAGAGATTAGTGATGGAAGGGTGTTTCTCTGACGGGAGATCTGTGACTCGTGGTGTCTGGGAACCCTATCATTTGTAATATATATAAATGTTTAGGAAAAGAATATAGATAGCCTGATTAGTAAGTTTGCAGACAACACAAAGATTGGGGGAGCTGTAGATAGTGAGGAGGATTATAAGAGGATACAATAGGCTGGAGACATAGCATCAACATACAGAGGGATCTAGGAATACAGGTCCACAGTTTCCTGAAAGTGACAACACAAGTGGATAAAGTGGTCAAGAAGGTATATTGCATATTCACCTTCATTGGCCAGGGCATTCAGTATACAAATTGGCAAATAATGTTGCAGCTGTATTGAACTTTAGTTAGGCCACATTTGGAATATTGTGTATAGTCTGGTTGCCACACCACCAGAAGGATTAGATTACCTACAGTATGGAAACAGGCCTTTCAGCCCAACAAGTCCATACCAACCCTCCCATTCCCCATACGTACTCCTGACTCATGCACTTAACACTATGGGTAATTTAGCATGGTCAATTCACCTGACCTGCACATCTATGAATTGTGGGAGGAAACCAGAGCACCTGGAAAAACTCACACAGACACATGGAGAACATGCAAACTCTACACAGACAGTCACCCGAGGCTAGAATCAAACCGAGTCCCTGGCGCTGTGAGGCAGCAGTGCTAACCATTGTACCACCCAAATGTGGAGGCTTTGGAGAGGGTACAGAAATGGTTTATCAGGACATTGCCTGGTTTGGAGGGAGAGATTGGACAAACTTGGTTGTTTTCACTTGAATGTCAAAGGATGAGGTGTGAACTGATAGAAGTTTATAAAATTGTGAGAGGTATGGATAGAATGGAGAGAAAGAGATATTTTACCCCAGGGTAGCCCAACTACAAAGAAGCGTTAGTCAGTTCAGCAGGTGGGCAGAGATGTGACAGATAGATTTCCAACAGCCCACTGTGAGATCATCCAATTCCAATCAAAAATGGAGAGATCCCAGGGTAGCAATATCAATTACTAGGGGATGTAGGTTTAAGGTGAAATGGGGTAAGTTTAAAGGCAATGTGAAAGGCAAGTTTCTACCCAGAGGGTGGTAAGCATCTGGAATGGACTGCCAGAGGCAGTGGTGAATGCAAATACAGCAGCAACATTTAAGAGGCTTCCTGACAGATACATGAATAAACAGGGAATAGAGGGATATAGACCACATAGAGGCAAAAGATTTTTAGTTTAGAAAGACATCATGTGTTGGCACAGGCTTGGTGGGCCAAAGGGCTTGTTCCTGTGCTGTACTGTTCTTTGTTCAAATTTTCCCACCTGCTGTGATGGATTTGAATGTGTCCCCAAAATGTTAGTCTGGGGTTCAGGTTTACTAATCCAGTGATAGTCCAACCTCTTCACACTTGATTAAACCATTGCAGCAATGTATCTGAACCCTTCATGGGACCTTTCTTTACTTTGCAGAAGTGGGTACTGCAGATGCTGGAGATTAGAATCAAGATTAGAGTGGCACTAGAATAGCACAGCAGGTCAGGCAGCAACAGAGGAGCAGGAAAATCAACATTTCAGGCAAAAGACCTTCATCAGGAATGAGCATTCCTGATCAAGGCCTTTGCCCAAAACGTTGATTTTCCTGCTCCTCATATGCTGCCTGACCTGCTGTGCTTTTCCAACACTACTCTAATTTTTCTTTACTTTGCTCTGGGCATATGAATGTTGCTGGTATTTCTTGCCCATTTATAATTGCCCTTAAACTGAATAGTTTGCTAGGCCTTTTCAAAGAGCAGCTGAGTCACTTTTATTAACTCCTTGATATTTAAATTTACTGGGATCTCTCCATTTTTGATTGGAATTGGATGATCTCACAGCGGGCTGTTGGAAATCTATCTGTCACATCTCTGCCCACCTGCTGAACTGACTAATGCTTATTTGTAGTTGGGCTACATTACAGGCTAGGAGAAAGTGTGGACTGCAGATGCTGGAGATCAGAGTTGAAAAATGTGTTGCTGGAAAAGTGCAGCAGGTCAGGCAGCATCAAAGGAGCAGGAGAATCGACGTTTCGGGCATTAGCCCTTCTTCAGGGCTGAAGAAGGGCTTATGCCCGAAATGTCGATTCTCCTGCTCCTTTGATGCTGCCTGACCTGCTGCGCTTTTCCAGCAACACATTTTTCAGCTACATCACAGGCTTTTACAGTTTACAACCAGAAAATGTCTAAAACAAGATTAGAGTGCTAAAACAAGAAAATGCCCCTATGTTTTTTTTTCAACCTGGGTTAATTTGCAACAGGCTGTGGAGATTATATTTTAATTCCAGGACAATCCTAACGAACTGGTGTCCCCCTCTCCCCCAGTCAGTTCCTCTGGAGAGCTGAAGGGGGGTTTTGGACGGATGAATCATGCTGGTGTTGAGCGGATGCTCTTGAGTGAGGAAGCTGGCGCTGTGGAGCACCTAATGCGTTTCGCTCTGGCACTGGGTGAGGTTGGGATGTGATGCATTTCCGCTGCCGTGGAACTAATCAAAGCTGCGGACCGACCTGAGCGATAAACAGCAACACACCTTTCCTGATACGGTAGGTCAGCCCTATCTTATGGAATATCAATCCTCAAATAGCAATGTGGGTTTAGAGAGGGGCTGCCGGGGTTATGCTGACGGGGAGAGTTCAGCCTGCAGAGCGATTCTATTTATTATTGCGGCGAAATCCAGGTCTCTGATTGAACATCACAGATAGAAGGTGTTTACAAGCCGAGCCGGGCTGGAGGGTCGGATTTGGGGATTTTTAATTCTTCCCTCTATTACTTTCGGGAGAGAAAAAAAAATCATCCTCGGCTTTAAATTATTGAAAGACACTTCCTTTTGGAAAGGCTGAGACGGTTCTTGTGTGCGGTTTATTCAGGAGCTGTTTAAAGCTAACAGAGGCGCTGGGCAATTTGGGGGAAGAAGAGTGTTTGGGAGCAGGAGCTGAGGCAGATGGAGGGGAGCCTCTGGAAGCAGGGAGGGGAGTGAGAGAAAAGGTTCCAGGCGGGAGGACACTGTTAGCCTGGGTGGGTAAATGTTACAGGGAGGGAAGGATTTATAAGGGAGAGAGGGGAGCGGTGTCACAGCGAGGGTTTATCATGTTGAAAGGCAGAAAAGTGTTACAGGTGGAGGGGGATGTTGAGAAGTCGTGGAGTGCATTGGATAGCAGGGAAGCAGAAATCCAGAGCAGGGAGGGAGAATGGAAAGTATGTTCGTAAAAGAATTAAATGAAGTAATGGCAGAGTGGGGCATTTTTTGGTTGGGGGGAATGGGAAGTGGCTGTGTGGCTGGGGTAGAGGATGTGATTTAGGGTGTTCGGACATCTGGTTTTGTGCTAGACAGTGCTTTGTCTCTTTAGCCAACCTGACCACTGTGTCTATTTATTTACTTCATCCATTTAAATTGCCAGCAGAGGCCTGTCTGCAGTGGCCTTCATATAACAAGGACCATAAAACATTGTACTTATACCTTTTTAACCCCCACCCTTCATGTCACATGATGCTGTGCTGCCAATCATGGTGGTGATAATGCTCTTGCTCAAATCAGTCCAATGTGCATGTTTGGTCACCTGAAACACTGGCCACACTCATGGATTTGCAGGATATAGGGTAAGGATGTGATAAGTCAAAATGCAGGGCATCTGTCCATGAGTTTGCATTAATCTAAACTTCAAGGTAGCTGAGGGAGCCCTAATTTGTCTGTAAATGTGCTTTGCACAAAAAAACGCCATGATGCAGTAATGCCTTTATTTTTCAATTTGTTAACACCTTACAGTGGCCATACTGTGTACAGTAAAAGGTGTCAAAAAACATTGGGAGTTAGCTGTGGAAAAACTCAATGATGCATGGAGTTCTGACTTCAGGGAGCTTGCCATGTTATCATTGCAGTCAACCACGTTTTCTGTGTTTTTCATTCCACAGTGGGAAATTCCAGAGCATCTCTATGGCTTTTGCTGCTCCAGTAAGGGAAAATTTTCCTTTTACTTTCATTGGAACATTTTATCCACTTTCCTGATCCATATTCCCAAATGCTAGAGGTCACCTTGACAGTTTAGTTAGTGACTTACAGCAATAGTAGTGTCTTGACATCTACATTGGCACAGAATGATACGTTCCTTTTATTTTTCTTTCAACCATTGGACATTCCATCTTTAATGATTTAAGGATGATTCTGATAAAAGACAGTAAAATAGTGATTTTTCATCTGTGTTAAGCATGTCTATTGGTGCACATTCTCAAGGATGTGGGTGAGACCATTTTGCAGCTGTCACTACAGGCTTACCTGGTCTAAAATGGACTCACTCCACTCTGGTTGGTGCACGATATGACAAAGATGCATAACTTCAGCTCTGGAGTTACCAGCTTGAATGTTGGCTTATCACCGGCATCCTTTTATTGGATTTCTTATTCTATTGTTGGGAGTGACTGACAAATTTTCAACAACCAGAGTTTCATGTCATGGATGGCACAATGGTTAGCACCGCTGCCTCACAGTGCCAGGCTCCCAGGTTCAATTCCACTCTCGGGTGACTGTGTGGAATTTGCACATTCTCCCCATGTCTGCATGAGTTTCCTCCCACTGTCCAAAGATGGGCATGTTAGGTGGATTGGTCATGCTAAATTGCCCACAGTGCAGGAATGTGTAAGCTAGGTGGGTTAGCTATGGGAAATGTGGGGTTATAGGGTAAAGGGGTGGGTCTGGGATGGATGCTCTTCGGATAGTCTGTGTGGACTCGATGGGCCACACTCTAGGAATTCTATGAGTCTTCTATCATCTGAATTTGACTCATCACAATTTCACTCTGATGACAGAATGGCATGACAAGGGAATATAGATCATTCAGTCTCTTGATCCTTCTTCACCATTCAGTTAGATCATACCATTTTATTTGCACTTGCTGTGATTTTGTATTATTTAATAAACTTACTTAACAAATATTAAACGTTTTCAATTGGCCAAGCCTCAAGAGCTTTTCAAAGGGAAGGGCGGAGCAAAGCTCCAAATTTTCACCACACCTTATCTGAAACACTGATGTATCACTTCAATCCTGGCTCAAAATTTAATATTATGCTCTGTTGACTTCCTACTGCAAAAAGTAGTTTTTCTTTATCTGGCCAACAAATCACTTAATGATCTTAAACACTTGATCCGTTCACCACCTCCATTTTCTTTGTTTATGGGAATGTAATGATAGTCTGTGCTAAGAAAAAAGTGGAAATGTTCAGCATCTATGGAGAGAGAAAAACGTGTTTCACATTTCCGATTCATGACCTCTCATTGGAACATGCCTATACAAACTATCACACAGGTCAAGTATTATGTAATGAAATGAGATTCATTAGTAATTTTGTAATAAAGGATCCTTTAGTGAAGAATGTTCATGATAGCATTCCATGTTAATTTGGATAAGTGATGTGGTTATGTCTGACTATTAGATGTAAACAAATTACAGAGAATTACAGGTATGCTGATTGAGATAGACTGGAAATTTAGATAAGTAGATACTGATGGCATATAATGTATTGACAAGCTTTGACAATATAATTCAAGTTTGCAATAATCAAGCATTTCCTTGAGGAATTAAAACTTCACAAGTACTGCCATTGTTAGCGAGAGACATTAAGGACCATGCTAGATTAAAATGATAAGTTTATGATTTTGTCACCAAGCCAAGAAATTGGGAGCATTTCAAAAGTTATCAAACAATATCCAAGTAATTGATAAATAGACTGTGACTCCACTTTCAAGGAACCATGATCAGCAACACTCCCTAAGACCTTACCACTAAGTGTACAAGTCTTGCCCTGATTTGCCTTTCCAAAATATAGCACCTCACATTTATCTAAATTAAACTCCATGTGCCACTCCTTAGCCCATTGGTCCATCTAATCCAAATCCTATTGTATTCTGAGGTAACCTCCTTCACTGTTCACTATGCCTCCAATTTTGGTGTCATCTGCAAATTTACTAACCATATCTCCTATATTCACATCCAAATAATTTATACAAATGACAAAAAACTGTACACCCAGTACGGATCCTTGTGGCAAACCGCAGGTCAGAGTCTGAAAAGCAATCCTCCACCACAACCCTCTTTCTTCTACCTTTGAGCCAGTTCTGTATTCAAATGGCTTGTTCTCCCTATATTCCATATGATCTAACCTAGCTAAACAGTCTACCTTAAGCAACCTGGTTAAATGCCTTACTGAAGTACTTAAAGAATTATTATTTTGAAGAGAAAAACATAGAATAAAAAGCTCGCAAAAGCCCCAAGGACATGATTTAACTGTGGCCAAGTGTTCTAAAAGAGGTGGCTGAAGATATAATGTTTGCATTGGCTTTGATCATCCAGAATGGCATAGACTCTAGAATTGTCCCTGAATTAGAAGGTTAACAAATGTTGTACTGCTGTTAGAAAAAGCAGAGAACTAAAGGTCAGTTACCCTAAAGTCAGTAGCAGGGAGTCCAAGGTTGTGTTAACAGACCACCTGGAAAATCAGTACAATTAGATTGAATCTGTGTGGTTTGATGAATGGAAAATCATGTTTCACAAACCAAGTAAAGTTTTTTGTTTGAAAATACAACTGGCTGAGTACATAAGGAGTATCAGTGAATGTTGTATATTTAGATTTTAAGAACGCATTCAATAAATACAAAATATGAGGGCTTTGGCATTGACAATAATATAATGTGATTGAACAGTGATTAATGGACAGCAATTTGAGAGTTTAGGTAAACGGATCATTATTGAGTTGGCAGGATTGGAGTGCTCCGGTGAGCATAATTTGGACGTCAATTATTGAAATCTATATCCATGGTTTAGGTGAAGGGACCTATGTGCAACATATCAAAGTTAGCTACTGAAACAAAGCTAAGTAGGAAAATAATCTGTGAGGAGAGGCCAAGAAAGGCTTTAATGGGGTGTAGGCTGGTTGGATGAGTGGACCAAAATGTTGGAGTATAATGTGGGGAAGTGTGAAGTTATCTATTTTAGTTACAAGAACGGCAAATAGGTTTAGGTTGGGTTTTGTAGAAGTTAATGGTAAGCTGGCAGTATTCACAGTCACACAGTCACATTCCTGCCTGAACTGAAGGCATCTTCAAGCTATATCAATTGCACAGATTGGTGAAGTGCTATGTACCAGATCAAGCCCCCTCAAACATGTCAAGGAAATAACCTAGACCATAACTTTTGTTTTTATTTTAAAGATATGTGTAAGGCATTGCATTCAAGATTACATTCAATTGGTCAAGCTATCAATTTTAAGCGAAAAACACTTTGTTTACGCTACAGTTAAAATACAGACAAAAAAACAAAGAAAATAATTTTCTTAACTGTAGCTCTGACTAAATGCTTAACAAAATAATATATATATTAACTACTTATCTGTTCCAGTATAGTAACATCCCATAATCACACCATTGGCAAAGGCAAATTCAGTAAAAAAAAATTTCTCACATGCAATTCTAGTAGCAGGAAGAGAACCCAAGCTTTTAGTTGTAACAGAGGATTAAGAACTTTTACATCCAACTTCAAGACCCCAGGTACTGCAGAACTGCAGAAAACTAAAACTAAAAATCTTGGTTCTGTGGGAGCTTGATCCATTCAGGCTGCTTCTATTTTACCAACCTTAACAAAAACAAAGCCCTCAAAAGCTGCTTAATCTTGTAGTTTTGAGCAGACTGCTCAGTATCTCTGTCTCAACCTATTTTTATTACAAAAAAGGACAAAATGCACCTCTTGAAGTTATAGTATCATCACTAATCCTGAAGATATGCAATATCACTGCTCAGTCATTGGCTACACTATAGTCTTCTCCAGATCAAACTATTGAAATTGGTGAAAAATTCAATGTTCCTTCACTGCCATTAGAAACGTTATTAAAACAAAAGAATGTGATTTAATGATTAGATTCCCTACAGTGTGGAAACAGGCCCTTTGGCCCAACAAGTCCACACCGACCCTCCGAAGAGTAGCCCACCCAGACCCCAACCCTATATTTACCCCTGACTAATGCACCTGACACTATGGGCAATTTAGTATGGCAAATCCACCTGACCTGCACATCTTTGGATTATGGGAGGAAACCGGAGCAGACGCACGCAGACACAGTGAGAATGTGCAAACTCCACACAGACAGTTGCCCGAGGTGGGAATCGAACCAAGGTCCCTGATGCTGTAAGGCAGCAGTGCTAACCACTGAGCCACAGTACCGCCCTAGTAAAATTTGTTGAGCTGCAGAATTGGCCATGAAAATGTAGTTTTTTAATTGTTATGTCCTGTTTATTGCAAAATTACCATCTCCCTTTTAAAAATGTTCTCTGTTTCACTTTATCTTAAAGGGATTTTTTTAGGCACACCTATATTTCAAAACACAGCATTTGTGTCACTGTTAAGATGTTAATCAATTTTACAGAATGTCGCTGTCCAACATTTCAGCACTTAGCATAGATGTTAAGTATCTGAGCACATTCTTAAGGAAATTATGAAAACATTAGAATAATGACACCATGCACAGACAGTAATTTTTGGGAGGCCATGGCTCTTTTATCTTGAATTATTTTAGAGTTGTGTGCCAAAATATTCCTATGGGCAGCATTGGTACTGGTCTATTTGCATTAGTTTCCATTGGCCGCTCTAAAGATTGTGTGAACAGATTGTGGATGTTACATGCCTTTCAGTACTTTATCCAGTATGGTATTACATTCTATAATAATATATTATGGTAGGGGACAGAAGGTGATGATGGAGGGTTGTTTTTCAGACTGGAGGCCTGTGACCAATGATGTTCCCACAGGGATTGGTACGTGATCCACTTTTGTTTGTCACTTTTATAAGTTATTTGGATGAGGATATAGGAGACATGATTAGTAAGTTTATGGCTGACACCAAAATTGCTGGTATAGTGCACAGTGAAGAAAATTAACCAAGATTACAAAGATTACAATTCTTCAATTGGGTCATTGGATTGAGGAGTTTAATTTGGATAAATGTGAGGTGTTATGTTTTGGTAATAGAAACAAAGACAGGACTTATACAATTAATGGCAGAGCCCTGGATAATGGTGTATACCAGAGAGACCTAGGGGTTCAAGTACATAATTCTTTGAAATTTGTGTCACAGGTAGATAGGGTGTTTAAGAAGACATTTCGCACACTTGCCTTCACTACTCAGACCTTTGAATTTGGGGTTGCAATGTCATGTTGATGTTGTACAGGACGTTGGTAAGATCTCTTCTGGAGTAGTGTTTGCATTTCTGGTCACCCTGTTATAGGGAGGATATTATTAAACTGGAGAAGGTTCAGAAAAGATTCACCAAGGTGTTGCTGGGAATGGAAGATTTGAGACATAAAAATAGGAAAGGCTGGGACATTGTTCACTGGAACATTGGAGGTTGAGGGGTGATCTTTTTGAGGTTTATAATGTCATGAGGAGGATAGATAAGGTGGATGACAAGGGTCTTTTCCCTAGGATGGGGGAGTTCAAGACCACAGGACATATGGTTTAAAGTGAGAGGAGAAAGATTTAAACAGGACATGAGTGGAACTTTGTTACATAGAGAGTGGTTCATGTGTGGAATAAGCTGCCAGGGAAATGAATGCAGATATAGTTACAACTTTTTAAAAGACATTTGGATAAGTTCATGAAAGGTTTGAAGGGAAGTGGGCCAAGTGCAGGCAATTGAGACTAGTTTGATCTGGGAACATGATCGGCATGGACTGGTTGGACGGAAGGGTCTGCTTCCGTGCTGTCTGATTCTATGACTCTACTAGAACACAATCTATGTGTGATCTTTTGTAGTAAGCTGTACAACAAGTCATGTTTATTTAACTCTTCTTTAAGGCAATTTTATTTGTTTTTAATTGTTTTTAGTTAACCCTATTTCTCATTGGGTTCAGTGGGATTGGTCTCCCTTGAGCTTTGTTTTAATTTATTTTCCTGCATTGAAACCTCTTAAAATATTTAATGATACACTGTATTAAGTATTGATAATCATAACCACAAAGCAGTTGTGGTTTTGATGGAGAAATGGAAGCTGTCCCATGAGACAACATTCATGAGGCATCATTTACATACAGTTCTTTCTCTCTTTAGATACAATACAACCTGCTGCCTGCTTAAACTTCGGGAAAAAAAACAGGGTAAGTTTTTTTAATTATCACTTTATACGTAAAATGTTAAAATGTGTACTGGAACAAATGTTGAATAAATTTAGTTTTGATAAAGCAGCAACTGGTGACAAAATGGATCTGCACAGTGCTGCTACTGCAGTGCAAGAATGGAAGTCTGTTCTGTTTCCCAGATATCTCATTCCTCATCTTGATGAGCACTGGCATTTATGCTTGGAGACATCTTTAGTAAATAAGTATGTGAAAATTGAACAAAGAAGAAGCTTTACCTGTCTGGGCAGCATCTGAGGTTTGTTATAAGACATTGGAGCAGAAATTAGGCCATTCAGTCCATCGAGTCTGTTTCGCCATTCAATCATGGCTGATAAGTTTCTCGACCCCATTCTCCTGCTCTTTCACCGTAACCCTTGATCTATTTGCCAATCAAGAACCTATCTACCTCCATCTTAAATATACTCAATGACTTGGCCTCCACAGCCTTCTGTGGCAGTGAATTCCAAAGATTTGCCACTCTCTGGCTAAAGAAGTTTCTCCTCATCTCCATTCTAAAAGGTCTTCTCTTTACTCTAAGGCTGTCCTCTCAGGTCCTAGTCTCTCCTACCAGTGGAAACATCTTCCCAATGTCCACTTGGTCCAGGCCATTCAAAATTCTGTAAGTTTCAATTATATCCCCCTCATCCTTCTAAACTCTATAGAGTATAGGGCCAAAGAGCTCAAATGTTCCTCATATGTTAAGCTTTTCATTGCTGAGATCATTCTTGTGAACCTCCCCTGAACCTGCTGCATGACCAATACATCTTTCTTGAGATATGGGGCCTGAAACTGTGCACAATACTCTAAATGTGGTCTGACCAGAGTCTTCTAGACCCTCAGAAGTGCATCCCTGCTTTTATATTTAAGTCCTCTCAAATAAAATGCCAACATTGCATTTGCCTTCATAACTACTGACTCATCCTGCTGTTGAGGGAATCCTGGACTAGAACTCCCAAGTCTCTTTGCACTTCAGACTTCTGAATTTTCTCCCCTCTGAGAAAATAGTCCATGCTTCAATTCTTCCTACCTCACATTTTACTCCATCCACCACTTCTTTGCCCACTCTCTTAATCTGTCCAAATCCTTCTGCAGCATCCCCAACTCCTCAATACTACCTGTCCCTCCACCTATCTTTGTATCATCTGCAAATTTAGCCAAAATGCCCTCAGTTCCTTCAGCTACACCATTAATGTATAAAGTGAAAAGCTGTGGTCCCAAAAGTGAACCTTGTAGAACACCACTTGTCACCAGCTGCCATCCTGAGAATGTCCTATTTATTGCCACTCTGCTTTCTGCCAGACAATCTTCATCATGCTAGCACCTTGCCTCTAACACCATGGGCCCTTATCCTACTCAGCAGCTTCCTGTGCAGCCCTACTTTGTCAAAAGCCTTCCTGAAGTGCAGGTACATAACATCCATTGGCTCTCCTTGGTCTAACCTGTTCATTACTTCCTCAAAGAATTCCAGCAGATACATTGGGCATGACCTCCCATGAGGAAACCATGCTGACTTTAACCGATTTTTGCCATGCACGTCCAAGTATTCAGAAGTCTCATCCTTCACAATAGACTCCAAAATCTTACCCATGACAGAGGTTAAGCTAATCGGCCTGTAATTTTCCATCTTTTGCCTTACTCCCTTTATAGTATATAGACAAAGGTATACCATAGTCTTAGGACCAGAACTCTGACTGTACTAATGCCTCATGGCTTTCAAAGTAACAACAAAGCTAGCAGCTTCTATACTAATATATGATGGTATCCTACCTTCTATCATAGGAGAATCCTGATACTAGATTTCAATCACAGATCCTGACATCAAAAATCTATGCATTATTTTTGTGCTAAACCTGCCACATTTTTTATTTTCTATATCTGGAATGCTTGTAACATAGATTGAAAATATACATCAAGGTTCAGTAGAAAAATATGTATCCATTTTGTCACTTGGAGTTCAGACTTGGGTGCTGCTAAAAGAAGACATTTTTGTCCAAAGTTTTCATCTTGCATTCATCAGGACAATTGCAAGAAATACAAAAAGAAAGGAAAAACTAAGATTTCATACTGTACAGATCATTCTGCTATAATGTGTGTTTTGTTAACATGAATTCACTGTAATGTGATTGACAAATTGGGGACATTGTTTTTAAAGCATGAACTTTTAAAACACATGTTGGCCGTAATGCGATTACGTCACTAACACTTTAAATGCTATTCCTAAAGGGCGATTTTTCTATAATGTGGGGAGGCGCAAGAATATAACCATCTTGTTACAAAAGAACTACCTGTATGAAAAACGTATGCTGACTGGTTGGAAATGGATTCTGATTGGTAGAGACGTTGCCATGGTGATTTGATTAGGCCAAATTATCTTATTTTTGTGAAGTAAATCCTATATTATCCTAGGTAGGTTTCTACACTGCGCAGTCATAAATTACTCATTGTCTGATTGCTTCAAGTAATCTGATTGCTGGGAGTAATCTGGGTGCAATTTGCAACTTGTAAATGATGAATTGTTTCACAGTGATTCAAAAAGAGACAGAAAATACAAAGTAGGAAGTCAAAAGGCAATGTGTTGAATAAGTAGTAAGACCTAACTACGTTTCTATTTCTAATGAAATTTAATTCAAGTAACAATTAATAATGTGTCTTTTATTGAGGTGTTCATGATGTCAAACATAGTGAGAAATTTTGGCTTGAAATTCCAAAAATGTCAATGCTGAGCCAAACATTTGAACTGTCTTTTCGATTATTGAAATGAAAAATATCTGAAGAGATGAATGTGCTCTCAAGAAACTCCATTCTACTCTTCCTGAACTTGACATATAAAGGAAGTAATTGAAGTGGTTGTACTGTTCCATGCTGAATTTCAACAGTTAAATAGATTTATCCAACCATTTTCTAGTTACAATGACCCCCTTGGAATGAAAGGATCACAGGTCTGGAAAGATCTTGTCTTAAAGCTGTCAAGAATTCCATCACTTAGATTATAAAAGAATCGCTTGATTAAACAAAAAGTCACTACGAAAGCTCAACAATGGTTATGTTGCTCGAGTTGAAGGATGCAGAGCAGTATGTGAATCAACATGCTGGTATATAGCATGACGTTTCTATTTCCCATTGTATTGCCATCTTTTTCAGTTCTGCACAGTACAAATGAGTTACTAGTGTGATAAAAATTGGTAAGACTTTTCAGGCAGTTATTACTGCAGTCAATTTATTGAGCTGCTAGTCACTTCTCTGATTAGTTATTTTATAAAATATTTACAATAAAAATAATTTTAATAATGTTTTCTGATGATGATGCACAACGATATTTATTTCTGTATTTCCTCATTTCACAACAGCTTATATGATGCCAAAAGATAGTAAGTGGACATGTGGTTAATCAAACCAGAGAAATTTATTTTATAGCATTCATTTTAATGCTGTGATCCTATTTATTTTCCCTGGAAGGATAGTGTTTCACAAAGTGTCACAATTCTGTTGGCATATTTGAACAGACCTTCAGCAATATTTTAGTTGATGCATTAATATTTATGTATGTTTATGAAAACAGTTTGTAGTACGACTTTGTGGAGTGCTTCCATCTGAAATTAGTAAGTGGGGACAAAAAGGAAGCTTTTCTTATATTTCCATAAAGCGCACTTAAAGGTCATTCAGAAAATAAATCTGCCCAGTTTAAATCTGTTAAAAGAAATGAAAAGTTTCAGTATTTGACTCCATTTCTGGTATTCGTCAGCTGCGAGGAGTTTTCTGGCACAGAGCCTGGGTGCAGTGACCATATCTTATAGTGCAGGTTATGGAGGTTGGCAGGGACTCGGGGGTCATGAGGAGTGCACCATTCATAATACAAACTACCCTAGGCAGTGATGAATCGCAAGAAAATCAGCTGCCTTGGCAACTCCAACTTTCCTTAATTTCCATATCAATCCTGTAGTATTACTTTACAATATTGTTGCCTTACCTTGTTGCTCTTTCACGAACTAAGGAATTTCCTTCCAAGATTTCACAGTAGCTAACACAGAGGCCACATTGTCTGTGCTATATTGCCAAACAAGCTGCCTCTTGAGCACATTTTATGGACCTTTCCTCGAGGTCAAAGGTATCACATCATATCTTTTCATGATAAGATCTATTGCAACCTGCAGTGAAAGCAACTTTGCATGACATTGTCCATAATAAACTTTCAAACATCAACGAAGTTATTTACTGATTGTAAACATCAATGAATAATGCACATTTAACCCATTTTTTTCTATGTAGAGGGAAATGTGACAAAAAGTCATGTCAAAGTGTTTGCCAGCCATTTTAATCTAGACTACAGTAGCTAGTTCATGAAACAAATTAATAAAAGTGAAGACAAATAAAATATTGAATGGTTCTGACCTAAGTGAAGCCTAGCAGTACAGAACATAAGTCATTTGGTAATGCTCCTTCACTTTGGATGGCCTTTTCAGAAAATTGTTAAAATTATACAAATATTGATTAAAAAACTGATACTTGCATTAATTTCTTCTATGTAAAAATGTTTCTTTTGAAACCACAGACATACCCCAAGTTAAATGTCCCAATTCAGGAGCAGACAGAAAATATTCAAAAATCAACGTGAGAATTTTAATCACGTATTCAGACGCCACTATTTTATATCTTCTATTTTCTTGTCTTCCAATTGGTGCTCATCTGGCAAGAAATAAAAAAAATTGACGATCAAACTGCTTGGATATCCTGTGAACAATAAAAGACATGTATTCAGTATCCCAAAAATGTGTGGTATTT
This sequence comes from Chiloscyllium plagiosum, assembly GCF_004010195.1. NCBI lineage: Eukaryota > Metazoa > Chordata > Chondrichthyes > Orectolobiformes > Hemiscylliidae > Chiloscyllium > Chiloscyllium plagiosum. The sequence goes on from NC_057736.1 coordinate 25,494,180, forward strand.
CATTTAGCTTTGGCCAACTTGTCGCAACTGTTACAGGTTTCTGCAAGTGATATATTAATTTTATCCTTATGGTTGAATTGGCTTTAAAAGCAGTGTGTGCTGATGCCTACTGAAACATCCTATTACTATGGTGTGTCACTGGACCTTAAGTAAAACAAGCACTCTTACATGGTATATCAGGCCACAAGGAACCTAATGTCATGTTGTGCTCAATGGATCTTATTTAACATTTTTAAACTGTATTTTCCTTTGTCTATTGGAAGCAGAAAATACATCAGTTGACGGATCAGTGAAAGCTCATTCTATACTACCCTCAGAGCTGAAAGCAGTGGCTTGAATTACCTGGAAGACAGGTCATATCTTTGGGCAATAATTTGATCGTCATAGTGTGCAGGTGCGTGCTGGCAATGCTTGTACAAGGAATTAAATGACACTTCTTTTAAAATATTTCATGACACTTAAAAATAATGAGAGTTCTATTTCATAATAAATTCTCTAACTGAATGAACTGTTTATTATTTTTGAAAGTCTTAATAACTGCACTCCTTTCCAATGCCTTTACTTGTATAACTCACTTGTTTTTACTTTCATGGGTAGAGTTCAACAGGAGCTGAAGTCTGCACTTTATTCTCTGCCTGATTTAGATTTAAACCAGCTAGGTACAACCAAATAAAAAACCCTGAATATGATCATCATGTGAACCACACATTGTCGTCTACCACTTTGGGAGAGTGGGGTGCATCATTACATTGTACAGAGGCAAAACTGTAATCAAACCAAAAGAAAGATCTTGCATTGATATACTTCCTTTCAGAAACTCAGGATGTATTCAGCTGTTTTAAAACCAGTCAGACAAAATAAATGTACTGCCTTTTACAATCTAAGGAAACACAGCATCCACTATTTTTACACGGTCCCCAAATGGTATACAAGATGAATGACCTAGAAATTTGTTTATTGTGCAGTTGTTAATATTAAATGTTGACCAGTACATCAAGAGAACTAACCTGTTTTGCTTCGACTATAATCTTGGGATGCTGTGATTATCTCAGACATTAAACAGAATCTCTGTATACTGACACATTTTAAATGAATTCCAGACATGCTCACTTACAAATAAGTGACCGATGGAAGAGTAGTTTGCTGAGATCTCTCTTCTGAGAAAGCTAGACCATCCCACAAATGCATCAATATACTCCTTTTCCAAACGTTTCTTTTTTTACAGCTGCCTGTAGGGTAACTGTTCATTTTGGACAAATCAACCACATCTTTTGTCCTTGATACACTGTCAGTCTTTCAAAAGAAGAATTTTCATCTAGGAATGTGAGTCACATGTGACATGGAGCTTGAACAAAACTGAAGACTGAAAGAATTGCGGAACTTCATTTATGCATTGGAATTTCTTTTGAAATATCAAAGCAAGCAAAAAGTGGACTGTTAGTTTTCACCCAATGGAATAATGGTTAGTAGCTGTTATATATTGAAAAGAAGCTGCTTTTTATTATGGCACGTTTACAGAAATTGCATGTCCACTTGACAAAATCCCACATCCACTAATGTTTTTGGAGTACTACCCAGAATTAAAGTAGCTTTATCTAAGAATGTTTTCCTTTCTCATGTCTGTCTTCCACTCTTGTATCTAACAATAATTCCATTTTAGACTCCAGCTATTTAGAACAAGATAATATAAATGGCAGAATTTTGTATTCTTGTCCAGATGTAACCTGACTGGGGCACAGGTGGAGCTGGCGAACTCATTCTAAAAGGAGAGCCATGAAAATCAAGAAATTATAATCCAGTTAGTCAAAAGGAGTAATATGTAAAAACCTCCAACACATAAAGAGGATGGGATCAGTATTCATTTAAAACACAGTGTTTGAAGTCAGACTTTTCCTTTCTCTAAGATAATTAAATTAAAAGATGAGGCCATTAAGAGAGTGCACATGGATTTTCTAAGGTTAATTTGAGGATTTTATCAATGCACATGGAATAAATTAAAAATGAATTGGCTGAATTGAACATTGCTCTTGCAACAGACAGAATGCACTTGGAATACTTTAGGAGTGCAAGAACAGTCTGCTATTGCTTCCTTACAGATTACCCAGCTAATAATATGTTAGAGGGCACTTCCAATAACATTCATAAATTTGCTGATACATCGAACTGCAGTCGGGTGACCATCACTGGGAATATTAATGGAATTCAATGATACAGAGCCAAACCTGAGATGAATATGCAGATTTAGAATTCTAAATGGAATTTGTTGTACATAATCAAAGACTGTGGTGCTGGAAAAGCACAGCCAGTCAGGCATTGTCCGAGGAGCAGTAGAATCGAGGTTTTGAGCATAACGCCTTCATCAGGATTTGTTATGAAGGGCTTATACCGGAAACATCGATTCTCCTGCTCCTCAGATGCTGGCTGACTGGCTGTAATTTTCCAGCACCACACTCTTCGGCTCTGATCTCCAGCATCTGTAGTCCTCACTTTCTCCTAGTTTATTATATATAATGTCAATTGTTGTAAGTTTGAAATCTACATAGTAAGTGGGCGTTGTTGACAACATAGGAACATTTGAATGTAATTAATCACCATTTATAGTAAAAATGAATAATCATTGTAACACTGTCGAGATTAATCAAGCACTGGGATAAAGTTTTGAACACCGTAAAAGAACAATAGAGATGTGTTTTAATCTAAAATAATTCAATGCCAAGCCCATATTTGGAATATTGTGTGAATATCTGATAGCCAATTTTCACAAGGACATTAGAAACAAAAACAGAAATTGCTGGAAAACTCAGCAGGTCAGCCTGCTGAATTTTATTGTCCTTTTTTTCTGCTGTGTAGCATTTTAAGCTGCTTCATTTTAAGTTGTGATTGGCATTGGTCCACCCACTTGCATGTTTGCCTTATTAATTTTGTAATTCCTAGGCTTCTTTCAGAGATTAGTTGCACTTCTCAGTTTTATATTCAAGGTCAGAAGTCATAAGATACCAGGTTATAGTCCAACAGGTTTATTTGAAATCACAAGCTTTCAGAGCGCTGCTCCTTCATCAGGTGAGTCCTATATTGGCAGTTTTATATTGGCTGTAAATTTGTCCAGTGTGCTTGGATCTGAGTCCAAAGTAGCCAAAACAGTCAAGGAAAGACAGGCTTAACTTGAATTGCACTCTGGCTAGGCCACAATCTCTGTAGTGAGGGTCTTCGCATTAAGCGTTGGTGCATTTCACTCAGCACTCCCTTCCCCACCCCTTCCTCTAACATCTATCTGCTGTGGCTGATCCTTTTTCTTATCCAATGTCAAATCTCCATCTAAAATCTAATTACTTTATGCTAATTCGTGTATTTCTGCTGAATTTTGTCAAAGATTTTTTTTGTAGATGAGGAAACCATGTCCAGGTCATCCAGGGTTTGCCAAACAGTAGTGTTATTCTCATTTAGACATTGGTGTCCTCCTACAACATTACAAAATAAAGGTCAGTTGCTTCAGTAGGCCACACTCGTTAAGAACTGGGTAGTTCATTTTGCCTCTGCAATTTTTGAACATTTATTTGTTCACGCGTATATGGTTTAAATAGGACATGTCCTGGTCAGCGATGAGTTCTGAACTATTAAGGTGACCCAACTCGCAAATGAAAATATAATACTTTAAGTCATGATCCTCTACATGATAATATGAAACACAAAACAAGGACATTTCATTGGTTAAAAGTGCTTTGGAACATTTTATGGTCACACTGCAGGCTATTCTAATGTGACTTTTAGTTCCTCTTTGTTAAGTCAACAATCTTTTAACATCCCAGTAAGGAGGTAAGATTCTAAGAGAGGACTGAACCAATCATGGCTAACCAAAGAAGTGAAAGAGAATATTAAGTTGAAAGAAAAAGCATATAAGGAGGCCAAATTCAGTAATAGCCCTGAAGAATGGGATACATTTAGAATTCAGCAAAGGAGGATTAAAAAGATAATAAAAATATAGAAAATAACTATGAAACAAACTAGGGATGAATATAAAAACTGACAGTAACAGCTTTTTTGTAAAAATATAAAAAGAAAGAGACAGGTCAAACTGAATATAGATTCCATAGAAAATGAATCTGGTTTCGGGGAACAAGCAAATGGCAGAGGAGTTAAGTAGATATTTTCCATCAGTGTTTACAGTGGGAAATGCTTTGAATGTTCCATTAATGCTAAAGAATACTGGGGAGGATTTAAGTGCCATTACCATCTCTAGAGAGGTTGTTGTAGACAAACTAATGGGGCTGAATGCAGATAAGATCTGTCACCCCTAGCTCCCAGCCTTGATGGCTTGCATCCTAGGATCATAAAATAAGGAGCTACAGAGAAATTGGATGCATTGGTTACAATTTTCCAATATTTGTTAGATTCAGGGGAAATACCAGAGGATTGGAAAACTATGAATGTGACACCCCTATTTCAAAAAGGGAGGGAGACAAAAAGTGGATAACTATATGTCATTTAGCTTGACATCTATTGTTGAAAAAATATTGGAATCAATTATTAAGGATGCAATAGTGGAACATTTGGAAAATCAAACAGAGTAAGAATGGCTGCGTTAAAGAGAAATTGTGTCGGACTCAACTAGAGTGATTGGGAGAGCCAGTAGATGTGTTGTATTTGAGCTTCCAAAAGGCACACAAGTTACCTCTCAAAAAAATTGTCATAAAATAAGAGCCCTCAGTGTTGGAGGTCGTATCTTGGCATGGATAGAGAATTGGCTCATGGACAGGAAATAGTGAGTGGGGATAAGGGGGTTCTTTCTCAGGTTGGCCATCCATGGCCAACATAGTTCCACAGGGATCGATGTTGGGACTACACCTGTCTACAATTTCTATGAATGACTTGGAAGAAGGAAGTTAACATAATGTAGCCAAAATGATGACGCAAAAACAGGTGGAAAGGCAAGTTGTCCGAAGGATGCAAACAGCAATAAAGAGAGAGATTAACAAGTTAAGTGGGCAAAATATTGGCAAATGCATTATAATGTGAGCAAGTGTGAAATTACTCATTTTAGAATATTAAATAGAGAAAAACTGCAGAAAGTTGCAAGACAAAGGGACTTAGGAGTAATTATGCATGAAATGCAGAAGGCCATAGCACACAGATTCAGCAGATAATTAGAAGGATAATGGAATATTGGCCTTTAATTTAAGGGGGTTAGAGTATACGAGTAGGGAAATTTTACTGCAACTACCCAAAGTATTGGTGAGACCATATCCGGAGCACTGTGAGCAGTTTTGGTCCCCTTATTTAAAGAAGGATATCAGTTCATTGAAGGCAGTTCAGAGAAGATTCACTAGGATGATCCCTGGTGGAGAGGGATTAATTTACAAGCAAAGGCTAAACAGGTTGGGACTTTACTAATTGGTATTTAGAAGAATGAGAGGCAATCTCATTGAAAAAATTGAATTCTTAAGGGGCTGGCGGTAAATGCTGAAAGGATGTTTCCTCTCATGGGAGAGTCGAGGACAAGAGGGCGTAGTCCCAAAATAAAGGGGCATCAATTTAAGATTGAGATGAGGAGGAATTTCTACTCTGAAGGGTTGAGTCTTTGGAACACCTTGCCAGAGATAGCTGTGGGCAGAGTCCTCGTGTATATTTAAGGCTGAGATAGATTGATTCTGGGTCATTAGGGGAATCGAGGGTTACGGAAAAAGGGCAGGTAAGTGAACGTAAGGAATATCAGATCAGCCATGATTCTAATTGAATGGCAGAGCAGGCTTGAGGGGTCAAATGGCCTACATTTGTTCCTATTTTGTAGGGAAAATTGGTCTTATTTTCAATAGCTTGCTATGTTACAAAATATTACTGTATATTGAAGTAAGTTTGTTATGTAACATTTTTATTGTTCTTTCCGTTACTATTATTTTTCACCTTTCGTAAATCAGAATGTTTGCAGTTGAGCAGTTGAACGCACATGAAATTTCTTCAAACTCTCTGTTTTGCAATGGGACACTGGACCATCAAATCAGAAACCAAGCCATTTGTGCTACAGAAGTCAAACCAGATAAGAATTGTAACATTATGGATGAGGTGTATGACACAAATGAAAACCTTGGCCAGCTTCACTCTGATGGGGCCACATTCAGCCTCAACCTAAAAGGTGAACCAGTTTTACAAGTGGAGAAAGAGATGAGTAATTGTTTTCCCATGAAAAGATCTCCAAATTTAGAATTGAGCAGAAGACCAATCACTGTAGAGAATGTCCGAGTTCCACCAGAAGGAGCTGAAATGGGCCATACCAGCAGGTCAGGCACAGTTAAGGATTTTGAAGACTTTGCTATTTCTCCTTCAGATGACAATGGCTATTCCAGCAGCTGCCTGAGTATTGAAAGTCCAGACAGTGTCGAAGGAAGCATCTGGGAGGCCAGTGGAACAGTAAGCAGTGATAACCTTGATCTATGGCAGCGAGCTGCACCAACCGAGAATGAAAATGTGTCAGGAATTTCAGCTGCTGATTCCCTACTGCCCTCAATACTTGAGGCAGTCCAGAGTCTTCAAGAGCAGCAAAGGTTCAAAGAGCAAGAGAAAGAAAAGCATCAGACCCAGGTGATCATGTACCGACGGCTGGCCCTGCTGCGTTGGATCCGCAATCTTCAGCAGAAAGTAATGGACCATCAAAACCGGCTGCAGGAGAGTTACGACACCATCTTGAACAACCGCAAGGAACTGCTCAAATTCATTAAGCAAGGCGTCATCTCGCCATAACATCAGAGAATTTGATGTGTCAAACTCAACATTTTGGGTGGGACAAAAAATTGGAAAGCAGCAACTTATGTCTATAAATGCATCAGAAAATGCCATTTCCATTTTTCATTGTAGGTACACCAATTGCTGATCAGATTTAATAGTAAGCCAAACTTTGTTGATGTGCTTCAAAGCACAATATTAATATATCTTCAAAATGTGGATATTTAAGATTAGAAGCACTTTTTAAATTTTGTTTTTGACAGTGAGCAATGGATAGATTCCTTCTCTACTTGCAGTTTTTTTTTAACTGCCAGCAAACTCCTATCCCTACTGCACCCACTAATTCTGAGGATGATTGCATCTGAGAAGGCAAAATGAAATCATTTTAATGTGAAGATAAAGGATTAATTTTGTTACCCATCACACGCAATAAAATAATAGGTGTTATGGTCATCACTTGGTCTATATCGAGATTAGTCATTTCCTTACACTAAGAAAGTCATTTTGTTTCTTTCTTGTGCGATCAACTCTGGTCAGGAAAGTTCTGTTACTTTACCATGTGACAACATTGTTCAATTATAGTATATTCTTTTAGATTTTTCCATTTCAAGTATTAACCCAAAGTGACAGGTATTCATTTCTGCTAAGTTTGACATAGAATACATTTAACAAGCTGAAGTGGCTAATTTAATAAATTAGAAATGTGAGTAAGAAATGTTCTTTGCTCAATGAGAATAGTAGGGGGATCATACAAGGAAGTATGGGTGTTGACTGATGTCTGATATCGGCATGCGAGACCCTGCTATGAATCCTGGCTCTAAACATTTCTCGTTGGCTTTATTAACCAGATTATTAGATTTAGATACAACTTATATTTATAAAACCATATCTGTGCTCAATATCTTTTGTGTCTAAAATATAGAGATACTTTTTATTAGTTAAACTTTTTTTTAAAATATAGATTGTCATTAAATGGAATTAAAGAAAAATGTGCTGATGTATAAAGTATTTCTTTGTCCATATTATCTATTTAGGCTGAAATAAATCAAACTTTTTTTTTGATGCAGAACTTCTAATAGCCTTCATTTAAGATTTATACATTTATGCAAATAAATAGCACTCTGTTCAAATGACTGCACCTCAGCATTCAAGAAAACATACATTCAGATTCTCGACTTTTGACAAAAACAATAGCACTGTATTTCAAAATTAACATATGGAAGTACTGCATCTCAAGTGTTTCATGAGATCCATTATTAAGAGTGAAATTGTAAATTGACTGTGCTGTACAACACAAACAGTATTGGCTGACTCATTACACAGGGCAGCTAAAGTGAACAATACATCATCTAAAAGCAAAACACTGCAGATACTAGAAATCTGAATTAAAAACGGAAAGTGCCGGAGAAAGTCAGTAGGTCTGGCAGTTTCTGGGGAGAAAGAAAGAGTTCTCAGGAAGAGTCAGTTCAGACTTAAAACACTAACTCTGTTTTTGTCTCCAAAGATGCTGCCAGACCTGCTGAGTTTCTCCAGTTCATTTTTTTTTAACTTATGAGATTGTCATGTACGTTTTTATAGGAGAGCTCAGTGTACTGAAAATGGCCTGCACAAGCTGTACTACTGGTTGAATATTAATTGCTGAAATTGTGACAGCCTTCTTTCACACAGGGGGAAATGGGCTGCCCTGGCCCTTTGCAAACTTGGAACTTTTCTTTTGGCTTGCTTAAAGTATTTGTACAAATCATGTAGACATGGCTACTCTGTAAAATAGCGAGTACCATGCTTATTATAAACAACCTGAGAGGAAAAACAATTCTGTATTACAAATTTGTTTCAATATAAAGCTTTGTTAACAAATATTTGCAGAAATTTAATTGTAAATGTTTTCCTGACACTTATCACTGAGATCATGTGTTTAATTAAAATTCCTGATGTGCAATTTGTAATATGATAAAAAATGCAGCATGGTCCACTTTTATGTACTGCAACAACATATATCTGTTTGTATATATGTACACATACATATAAAGTCAAAAAATCAATGTTGAGCACCAACCAAAATGGCATTTCGCTCGAAATTTGTCAGTATTTAAAATAAATCAGTTATTTATTAAAATTAGTCTCCAGTATTATAATTAACCCAGAAGGAATTTGTTAATATCAAGGATACCATGACAGATTTTGATAAAATATGGTAACATTATAATATTATAGTTGCCAATTATTTTAAAAGTTGGAATCACAAACTTTATTGGAAGAGTTGTCTTGGATCTATATCATTGGAAATATTAAATGTGACACAAGCAATATTTTACTGTTTAATTGTTACGAAATTTAAAACTATTACAAACATCTACAAAATAATTTGCAAACAATTAAACTGATTTTTTTTCAGTTAACCTGTTGCTTGCAAAACTTAGCTGAACATGTGAATGGATGGCAAAAGGCAAAGGAATGACTTTGTAAATTGAAGAAAAAGCCTTTATTGATGTAAAGTCCTATTTTTTTAAACAATAACATGCTCCATCTTATTGTATCACCCATTCTCACTATTCTTTAATAGTCCAGTCTTCAGAATGGGCTGGGATAATCAATAGGGAGAAAGTGAGGACTGCAGATGCTGGAGATCAGAGCCGGAAAGTGTGGTGCTGGGAAAGCACAGCAGATCAGGCAGTATGCGAGGAGCAGGAGAATCTGCCCTTCATCAGGAATGGGGATGGGAACGGAGAAGGTGGCTGAGAGATAAAGAGGAGAGTGGAGGTGGGTCTGGGGCTGGGGGTGGGAAGATAGCTGGCAAGGTGATAGGTAGATGATGGTGGTATGTTGGAGAGGTGGGTGGAGTGGATAGGTGGGAAGGAAAATGGACAGGTAGGCCAGTTCAAGAGGTCAGTGCCAAGTAGGAGGGTTGGATCTGGGATGAGGTGGGGGGAGGGGCGAGATGAGGAAACTGGTGAAATCAACATTACCATGTGATTGGAGGGTCCCAAGAAGATGAGGAATTCTTCCTCCAGGCATCAGGTGGTTTGGATTTGGCAGTGGAGGAGGCCCAGGATTTGCATGTCCTTTGCAGAGTGGGAGGTGGAATTGAAGTGATCGGCCACAGAGCAGTGGGGTTATTTAGTGTGTGGATCCCAGACATGTTCTCTGAAACATTCCGTGAGTTGGTGTCCTGTCTCCCCAATGTACAGGAGACCATATCGAGAACAACGGACACAGTAGATGAGGTGTTTGGATGTGCAGGAAAATCTCTGCAGATGTGGAAGGATCCTTTGAAGCCTTCCCAGCTACCTTCACCCCCAGCCCCACCCTCTTCTTTTTCTCTCAGCCGCCATCGCAGTCTCCCCCACTCCCCCTTCCTGATGAAGGGCTCATGCCCAAAACATCGATTCTCCTGCTCCTCGGATGCTGCCTGACCTGCTGTGCTTTTCCAGTGCCACATGTTTCGACTCTGATCTCCAGCACCTGCAGTCCTCACTTTCTCCTAGTTGCAGTAAACTTGCTGTGAAGCCTCTTCCAAGGATGCCCACCTTGAAGAAGTTCTCCTCTCTCTACAAGGATCTCAACGAGCCTGTCTCTCATTGCTCCCCCCAGGTTGTCTCCTCTGCCCTGAAGCTCTTCAGCCACGTGCTGAAGCAGACTCGCAAACATAGCCACATCGCCTTCCTCAGCATCTGCCTACACAACCAACTTATCCCGTATGGACTCGATACTACATTCAGACCATCATAATGTGGACCTGACCAGACGACCTATTTCAAGGACCGCAATTTCCCCTCCCACATGGTCAACGATGCGCTCTGGCGCATCTCCTCCCCTTCCCGCACCTCTGCCCTGGAACTCCACACCACCAACTGCAACAAGGATAGAAACTCCCTGGTCCTCAACTTCCACCCCACAACGTCCGGATACATCATCCTCTGCCACTTCTGCCACCCACCACCAGAGATATATTTCCCTCCTCGCCCCAATCAGCATTCCTCAGACCATTCCTCTACACCTGCCTCATTGGGTCCACATCCTCCACTGTCCACTCCTGGCATCTTCCCTCACTGCTGGAAGACTTATAAAACCAGCATCCACACCTTCCCCCTCACCTCTTCTCCCCCACCCACCTCCGTCCAAGGGCCCAAAGGATCCTTCCACATCTGGCAGAGATTTTCATGCACAAATACCTCTGCTACTGTGTCCATTGCTCTCAATATGGTCTCCTCTACGTTGGGGAGACAGGATGCCAACTCATGGAATGATTCAGAGAACATTCCTGGGACCCACGCACCAAACAACCCCACCATCCCATGGCTGACCACTTCAACTCCCCCTCTCACTCTGCCAAGGACATGCAGGTCCTGGGCCTCTTCCATCACCAAATCCAAGCCGCCTGATGCCTGGAGGAAGAATGCTTCATCCTCCGCCTTGGGACCCTCCAACCACATGGCATCAATGTTGATTTCACCAGTTTCCTCATCTCCTGTCCCACCATATCATCCCAGATCCAAACCTCCAACTCAGCACTGACCTCTTGAACTGTCCTACCTGTCCGTCTTCCTTCCCACCTATCTGCTCCACTCTCCTTTCTATCACCCCCCACCTGCATCTATCTATCGCCTTCCCAGAGACCTTTCCCCAGCCCCATCTCCACCCTCCTATTTATCTCAGCCCCCTTCCTTGCCCACATTCCTGATGAAAGGCTTATGCTCAAAATGTCGACTCTCCTGCTCCTCGGATGTTGCCTGACCTGCTGTGCTTTTCCAGCGCCACACTTTTTGACTGGAATAATCAACAGAATTGTGATGCTATAATGTCAATCCTTCCACCCATCACTAGAGGTGCACCTCTCATGTTTTGAATTAGTCTTGACAATTATTTCTCTCTCCTTTAAAATTAATCTGTCCAGTGTTTGAGAAGTAGTCCAGGCAAAAAACAAAACTTGTAAGAGTTGCCAAGTAATAAATACTTATCAAAGTTTGTATTTGACTTCAGTCCCACTGGTTGATAATGCAGCAATTAGACCAGCTAGACAGTATGCTATTTGCTATTTATTCCATCAATAAACATGTTGATTTGATTTATTTATTGTCATGTGTCATCTTGTTACAAAATACAGTGAAAACTGTTGTATAGTGTCTCCACTCATTGGTGCTATCTTAAAACACAGAAAAAATAAACCAAAACATAGAATATAAAGGCAGAAAAATAGAGCAGGTTGATTATCTTACTTCCCTCTGTTTTCAACATTTTATGAAGAAAAGTTTTAAAATACAGCTTAACTTCTGCCCACTAAAGCAGATAGTACAGATAATGAATTGTTCAAAAGCTGGTCTTTGGAATTATCTGTTCAAACCTGTAAAGAATGGACAATAATTTATTTTCAAAGTTTGAATTGATTCAAGAAGACTGATCTATTACATTATCTCAATTTGACCAAATTCCAATTACAGTCAAATTATAAAACTATTCTGTATCCTAGCAAAGGGTTTAAATGCAAACCACTGGATAAAGGTGATTTACTTGTATGTGCTTCATATTGGTATATATGGGCTAATGAACATTAAAAGATTTACAGTTGTTAGTTTAAAGTTACTGAGTGCAATCAACAGTCAGTGACAGAGCACTAATCTATGTCGTAGAACAAGTAGTGCCTTCAGCTATTTTGGCCTTAAATTCTGGAATTCTTTCCCTATACCCTTCCCACTCAGTACTTCTCACTCCTTGGAGCCCCTGCTGAAGAACACCAAAAAAAAAGAGCAATCGTAGGCCTAATTTGTTGTTTCATGCAATCGGGGTGATCTCCTTACTGTCCCACCTTGTCCTATATTTCCTCAGAGAGAAACCTTTGAATAGTCCCTTTAGAATATTCCAGCAATCGAGTATCCTCAGTAGGAAACAGTGAGGACTGCAGATGCTTGAGATCAGAGTTGAGAGTGTATTGCTGGAAAAGCACAGCAGGTCAGGCAGCATCTGAGGAGCAGGAAAATTGACATTTTGGGCCAGATCCCTTCATCAGGAATGAGGCTGGAAGCCTCGGGGTGGAGTTTATAGCGGGTACTGGGTATCCTGTTCAGGTCCAAACTGGGTTGGTCTGAATGTGGTCCAAAGTCCATGTGTAGTGTGCCTTACGATGTCTGGAGGAAGAACACCTTATCGACGCCTGGAGGAAAAACACCTTATTTTCCGCCTCAGGACCGTTCCACCCCAGGACATCAATGTGGACTTCACCAGTTTCCTCATTTCCCCTCCCCCCACCTTACCCCAGTTCCAACCTTCCAGCTCAGCACCGCCCTCATGACCTGTCTGACCTGTCAATCTTCCTTCCCATCTATCCGCTCCACCCTCCCCTCCGACCTATCATCTTTACCCCACCTCCATCTACCTATTGCACTGTCAGCTACCTTCCCCCCAGCCCGACCCCATCCCATTTACCTCTCCATCCCCGAGGCTCCTAGCCACATTTCTGATGAAGGGCTTTTACCCGAAACCTCGATTCTCCTCCTCCTTCTCAGATGCTGCCTGGCCTGCTGTGCTTTTCCAGCAACACACTCTCAACAGGTATCCTCAGCTCTCTGGGGTAAAGAAATCTAAATATCCACATTCCTTTGAATTCAGAAATTTCTTCTCAGCTCAGTTTTAAATAGTCAATCCCCTACTCTGTAACTGTGATCCCTAAATCTATACTGTCCACTCAGAGGAACACTCTTTCTAGTAGCTACCATTAATGCCGTAAATTCTATCTTAAGAATTTTATAGGCCAATTCTCATTCATCTCAATCAAAGGGATTATCAGCTGAATCAATTCAATCGTGCTTCATCAAACAATCTTATAATCTCAGAATCAGTGTAGTAAATGCTCATCGCACTCCCTCTAAGGTAAATATTTCTTTCCTCAGGTAAGGTGACCAAAATTTCACAGCTTCTCAGGTGTTGTCTCACTAAGGTCTAACATAATTTGACTCATCAATTTTTATTTCAATTCTTTTGTAATAAAGTCCAACAGTCTCACAGCGCCAGAGACCCGGGTTCAATTCCCGCCTCAGGCGACTGACTGTGTGGAGTTTGCATGTTCTCCCCGTGTCTGCGTGGGTTTCCTCCGGGTGCTCCGGTTTCCTCCCACAGTCCAAAGATGTGCAGGTTAGATGAATTGGCCATACTAAATTGCCCGTATTGTTAGGTAAGGGATAAATGTAGGGGTATGGGTGGGTTGCGCTTCGGCGGGGCGGTGTGGACTTGATGGGCCAAAGGGCCTGTTTCCACACTGTAAGTAATCTAATCTAATCTAATCCCAGTTGCTTTCCAAATTGCTTGCAACAGTTAACTTTCTGTAACTGATACACAAGGTTAAACTCTCTGCTGTCATTTTGTAGTGAATTATCACTTGAAATACATCCTGCTTTCCTATTAGTCACTTAACCTGTTCATAATCCACTGCAACTCCTTCAGATTGTCCTGGCACCTGATTTTGTAACTGAGTTTGTTCATAATGCAATACACTTGTTTGCTTAACAAGAGCACAAGAAGAAAACACAAGTAGAAAATAAGGCCTGTTGTACTGCTCAGCTATTCAATGTGATTATAGGTGTTCCTGGACTTTGACCCTTCTTTCCTGCCTGCTCCCATATCTCTCATTTCCCTGAGGAATCAAACATCTGAAAAAGTGAATTTTTAATGTATCCACTGATAGAACATTAACAGACCTCTGGAGTAGAGGATTCAAAAAAAGCCCTACCGTTTTTGTGAGGAAATTTCCCTCCTAGCCCATCCTAAATGATCAGCCTCTGACTAAGAAACAGCCTCCATGTTTTAGACACCCCGACCAATCGATCTACTGCATCAATCCCTTCAGAATCTTATGTTTCAATGAAATTGTCTCTCCTCCTTCTAAACTCCAGAGAATAGAAATTCAACTTACTTAGTCTTTCATCAGAGGAAAACCCCACCACCACTGCACCCACCCCCGCCATCCCCACCCCCAATCCCCAGGAACAAATTTGGTGAACCTTCAAATCTTAAACTGTGATCTGCATACTGAAGATGCTTTTTTTTAACTAAACCTAAATATGTTGTTCAGTATTAAAATGCTAGTTCAATTGATGTTGCACTGTTCTCATTGTGCAACTTCTTCATAATATCATCATTATCTCCAAAGCAGCGAGAATCATTATGCAAAGTTAAGTTTTCATAAAGGATCATGCCTCAAATGCATTTTTTTCTTTTTACAGTTGCTGATTGGTCTCCCTGTACTTTGCATATGCTGTGTCTTTAAACTAAATACCTAAATCATTCATTATACATCTCGTTACATGTCTGATTCATGAGGGCCATGTTCCAAGAAAGTAGTTGCTCTTGTAAATATGTTACAAATATTCAAACTTTGTAATGTTTTCAATGTTTTTACTGTAATTGCACATTTGCTATGTATTTGTCAAAAGATGCCTCATGACTTTGTGTTTGTTGAACAGAACCCATGTAGTTACTGCACAAAATGCTTGCAATGTATCCACGGACAGACACTGTCCCTCATTCTTCTGCTTTCATTCCCCTTTTATTCTTAGCACTTTTGGTACATTAATGAATGCATGCAAGTGGCTGATTTCATAAATTCTGAGTACTTGAAGGTACTTTTTAAATTGAGAATGTTAGTGTACCTGGAAGCTGGTGGAGTCTGACACACTTAAAGAGGCAATATGGTCAGGATATTTCAACCTGCCAATCTACAGACGACGCATGCATGATCTTGGCAATATGGAGAATAGCAAGAAAACAACAGAAGCTCAGCTCTATTCAAAAACTTTTCGGTGAATATTCCCTTCAGAATAGCCTGAATTGTTCATTCTACTGTTTCAATTTTTCAGTGGCCCATTTTATTGGAGTAAGGAATTACAAAGACACCAAGGATATTAAACTGATATGAAAAGTCAGAGTTGAATGGCTACAGATGTCCAGTAAGAAAACTGATATATAACACAAAGTTGAAAGGTTGTTAAAGTGACCCCTTGTGATGTTGCTGTATTTTGCTAATATTCAGGAGCTTTTTATGTTTAAAATCATAGAATGATTTCAGCATAGAAAGAATCCATTTAGTCCATCATTTCTGTGCTGGTACTCTTGATGAGCTTTTGAACAGGTTCCTCTCCATTGCCCTTTGCTTCTCGTCCTGCATTTTTTCTCTTCAGTCAATTATTCTATTGTCTTTTGAAAGTCATGATTACATCTACTTTTACCACACTCTCAGACAGTACATTCTAGATCTTACACATTTTAGATCTTATACATTCTCTGTTTGAATTAAAATGAAATAATAACCATGTGACCTCAATGATGAGATGCCCATACAGTAGGCAGACATTTTAAGTTCACTTCAATTCTATTGAACATCCTGCTGTAGTACACTTGAAATGTGCTGTCAGAAGTGAGAATGAGGTGACTATTGCAAAGCGCTAAGAAGTCATAGCTACTGATTTGGAGACTCAGGTATGTACGGAGCTGTAACCTGCCATACAAAAAAAATGAAAACAAAAAAGCCAACATTTAAAACATTGGTTAAGAGAAAATGGCTGCACTTCTCCCCCTATTGTTCAAATGATAAAGGATTTGAAGCTAAATTGGAATTTTTTCCTTCCACAATGGCAGAATTATGTAATAGCAACAGGCTTGTTTAGCAAGCCAGAATTGTTTCAAATTACTAAACTTTCACCATTGTTTGGAAGAAACTGTTTCAAAGTATATTAAACCTAATCTCTTTGAAGAGCCTTAAAAACATATGGCAGAGATTTTAAAAGTTTTGAAAGCACATTTTCAACCCCAAGTGAATGTTAATTATGAACAGTACATATTGAATATTGTAGGCCAACAGAAAAGGAGTCTATTGATCAGCATGTAATGCCATTAACTCAGTTTATAGAAACCTGTATAGCAACTAAAAAAATGACTTAATTAAAAGTAGAATCATCTCAGGTATAATAGATCCTACCAGGTCAGTGTAAGTGCTAAGGAAAGAATCCTACTCTCAAAAAAGAGAATCCGTACAGTGTGGAAGCAGGCCATTCAGCCCATCAAATTAGGAAACTGGTGAAATCCACACTGATGCCATGGGGTTGGAGGGTTCCAAGGTGGAAGATGAGCCGTTCTTCCTCCAGGCATCAGATGGTTAGGGTTTGGCAGTGGAGGAGGCCCAGGACCTGCATGTCCTCGGCAGATTGGGAGAGGGAGTTGAAGTATTCGGCCACGGGGTGATGGGGTCCTGAATGTATGTGGGGTGTTCCTGGACCAGGTGGGATAGGACAGTATCGAGGTATGTAGAGATGAATTTAGTGGGGCAGGAGCAGGCTGAGATGATGGGTCGGCTGGGCTAGTCAGGCTTGTGGATCCTGGGTGGGAGGTAGAACCGGCGGTGCAGGGTTTCTGACCTATGAGGTTGGAAGCTGTGGATGGGAGATCCCCTGAGGCGATGAGGTTGTGTATGGTCTGGGAGATGATGGTTTGGTGTTGGGAGGTAAGGCCGTGGTCGAGGGGGCAGTAGGTGGGAGTGTCTTCAAGTTGGCTTTAGCGGTGTAGAGATCAGTGTGCCAAATGAACACTGCCCCCCCCTCCACCTTGTCCGCTGGCTTGATGGTGAGGTTGGGATTGGAGCAGAGGGAGTGGAGGGCTGCGCATTGTGAGGGTGAGAGTTTGGAGTGGGTGAGGGGGGTGTACAGGTTGAGGCGGTCAATGTCTCGGCGGCAGTTGGAACAGTAGAGACGTGAGATATTTTTGAAGGCAAATCAAAAAGGACATCATTCTAACCCTCAAACGTTGGAGAAAAAGTTGACATTCCTATTGTGTATGTCTTCGAGGAGAAAGTGAGGTCTGCAGATGCTGGAGATCAAAGTTGAAACTTTATTGCTGGAAAAAAAGGACATCATTCTAACCCTCAAACGTTGGAGAAAAAGTTGACATTCCTATTGTGTATGTCACCAAGTACAAACACTTGAAAGCTCATGTACGTTATGCATGGAAATAAATGGAAAAAAGTGGTTCCAGAGTTGCTAATGCATGAAGGCAGTCTTGTATATGTTTGGTAACTTGGGTAACTCAAGATGTACATGACAACGTACACCTTTAATTAAATTTTCCTCCTTATAATAAAAGAAGGAAATTTGGATTGAAATGCAAATTCCTTTCTAGGTTAGCAACCTTTCCTATAAGCTTACACACTCGAGGCAAATATCTTAAATTGATTCCAATCTGGTACTTGTGTTGAATACACTGCTGGGTTGTACACTTGTAACACTCACTGCTTAAAAAGGGTCTTCCTTGTGTCAACTCCGGTTTCATTCATTGGTGGGCTTTGTGCCTTGAACAATGGGAACAGTTTAGACTGGGTTTACATCATGACTTGAATCACTTGTGGGCAGGAACGGCTAATTGTCTGAACAGCAAAACCCAGTTGACTGTTTGTTCAGCAACTCAATCTCTTTCGAAAAGGTCTGAAAACAATCCCAAGGTGAAATACCAATTTCATACAATGGGAAATTAATGATGAAAATGGGTCTCTGGTCAATGCTTGTGACCTCACAATGAACTGACAGAATTGATGCCTCTTAAATGGAATTGAGTATTTCCTACTTTCAGTCGAGTTTATTGACTAGTTCATTGATGTCATGCAGAAAGTGACATGTTTTTCATTTGAAAGATTTTCATTGTATATGGCTTTGTGTCACGGTGAATGAGCCATAGAGCTCCACTTCAGGCTTTCAAAGTGAATCACAAATTGTGAATCATTATCATTGTAAACAGAAGATATATTCTTCAACTGCAACATTATAATTTATCTTTCTGAGCTCCAAAGTCAATGACCACATACCTGCCTACAGTAAACTCCCTCTGCTATTGTTTTGCCACTTACTTGGCACAAATTGGGTGAGGTTAGGTAAGGCCTATAATTTTGGATCTGTTCTCATGAGCTACAGTCTTACAGCACAGAAACCGACTCTTCCATCCAACTAGTCCATACCAATCATGTTCCCAAATCAAACTAGTCTCACCTGCCTACATTTGGCCCATATCCCTACAAACCGTTGTTGTTCACGTACTTATCTGAATGTTTCTGAAATGTTGTAATTATACCCACTTCACCTGGCAGCTCATTCCACAAATGAACCACTCTCTGTATAAAAAGGTTGCTTCCCATGTCCTTTTAAAATCATTCTCCTCTCCCCTTCTAAATATGGCCACTAATTTTGAATTCTGACAAAACTTCCAATACCTCTTCGCTTCTTCTATCAATGTGCTAAATTACTTCACATTCCATCTTCTTGAATTATATACCTTAATCCTCATTCTCCTGAGTAAAGAGAGCTGGAGAGTCATAGAGTCATACACCATGGAATCAGACCTTTTGATCGAATTAGTCCACACCAATCATGTTCCCAAACTAAACTATTCCCACCTGCCTGCATTTGGCCCATATCCTTTTAAGTGTTTTCTATTCATACTTAAAAATCACACAACACCAGGTTATAGTGCAACAGGTTTATTTGGAAGCACCAGCTTTTGGAACGCTGCTCCTTTCTCAGGTCGTTGTACACCCCAGTCCAACACTGGCATCACCAAATTATTTTCTATTCGTGTATTTATCCAGATATCTTTTAGACACTATGACTGTACTTGCAGCTACCACTCCCTCTGGCAGCTCATTCCACACACAAACCACTCTCTGTGTAAAAGGGTTGCCCCCACTCAAGGGAACTCCCCCCACTCGAGTGAAAAGACCCTTGTCGTTCACCTTATTTATGCTCCTCATGACTTTAAAAACCTCTTAAGTTCGACCTTCAAACTTCCATGTTTCAGGGGAAAAAAAGTCT
Organism: Chiloscyllium plagiosum; assembly: GCF_004010195.1. Lineage (NCBI taxonomy): Eukaryota > Metazoa > Chordata > Chondrichthyes > Orectolobiformes > Hemiscylliidae > Chiloscyllium > Chiloscyllium plagiosum. The sequence continues at coordinate 25,513,730 of NC_057736.1, forward strand.
CAGCCTATCCAGTCTTTCTTTACAACTCAAAACCTCCATTCCCAGCAACATCCTGGTAAAGCTTTTCTGAACTCTCTTTAATTTAATAATATCCTTCCAATAGCCGGGCAGCCAGAACTGTACACAGTACTCAAGAACAGGCCTTGCCAATGTCCTGTATATTCTCAACATGACTTTCCAAATCCTATACTGAAGCAATGGGTTTTAACAAAATGCAATACCTCGCAGTTATCCAAATGAAACTCCATCTGCATTTCCTCAGCCCATTGGCTCAACCGATCTGACCCAACTTTGTCATCTTAGATAACCTTCTTCACCATCCACTGCACCACCAATTTTGGTGTCATGCACAAACTTACTAACCATGCCTCCTAAATTCTCATCCAAATTGTTCATATAAATGACAAACAAAAGTTGACCCAGTTCCAATAAATGTGGAACACTGCTGGTCACAGGCCTCCAATCTGAAAAACAACCCTCCACCACCACCCCCGTCTCCTATCATAAAGCCAATTTTGTATCCAATTGGCAAGCTCACCCTGAATCCCATGAGTTCTAACTGTACTAATTAATCTACTAAGCAGAAATTTCCAAAGGCTTTCCTAAAGTCCATGTAAACAGCATTTACCACTCTGTTCTCATCAATCTTTTTGGTTACTTCCTTAAAAAACTCAATCAAGTTTGGAAACACAATTTCCCTCACACATAGCCATGCTGACTATCCCTAATCAGTCCTTGTCTCTCCAAATATACATAGATCCTTTCTTTCAGAATCACCTCCAACACCTTATCAATGACTGATGTTAGACTCACAGGTCTATCGTTTCCACATTTCTCCTTACAGTCTGTCTTAAATAAAGGCACAACATTAGCGACCCTACAGTCCTCCAGTCTTCCAGCACTTCATCCATGGTTATAGATAATACTAATATCTCTGCTAGGGACCCTGCAATTTCCTTTCGAACTTCCCACAATGTCCAGGGATATATTTGACCAAGTCCCAGAGATCTATCCACCTTTATGTTTTCAAAAGACCTCCAGCACTTCCTCTTCTGTAACGTGAGCTGTTTTCAAACCTCAATATTTATTTCTTCAAATTCTCTATCTTCCATTTGATTCTCCACGGAAAAAAACTGATGTAAAATATTCATTTAGTATCTTTCCCATCTCTTGAATTTCAACATATAGATGACCTCATTGATCTTTAAGGGACTATATCCTCTCCCTAGTTGCTGTTTTGCTCTTAATGTATTTGTAGATTCTCTTTGGATTATCCTTAACCTTATCTGCCAAGAGTATCTCATTTCACTTTTGGCCCTCCTGATTTCCCTCTCAAGAATTCCTCTCCATCCTTTGTACTCTTCAAGAGATTCATTTGATCCCAGTAGTCTATATCTAATACATAACTTTTTCTTATTTTTGACCAGAACCTCAATATCTTTATTCATCCATTGTTCCCTACTCTAAGTAGTCTTACCCTTCATGTTAACAGGAACATACTGCCTCTGAACTCTCATTGTCACACTTTTGAAAGCCTCTCACTTGTCAGTTATCACTTTACCAGTAAACAGTCTATTCCAGTCAACTTTTGATTGTTCCTGTTTTATACCATTAAAATTTGCCTTACTCCAATTAAGAACTTTAACTTTGATGGAAGGCCTATCCTTTCTCATAACTATTTTTAAACTAATAAAGTTATGACCTAATAAAGTGTTCTCCTACTTAATCACTTGCCCTGCCTTATTTCCAAAGAGAAGATCAAGTTTTGCTCCTTCTCTAGTAAGTACATTTACATATTGATAAAGAAAATTATCTTGACGCATTGAACAAATTCCTCTCCATCCAAGTTATGGCAGTCCACAGTCTGGAAAATTAAAACCCCCTATTAAAATAATAATCTTATTATTCTTACATACATCTGAGATCATTCTACATATTTGTTCCTCAATTTCCCTCTGACTTTTGGGGGCCCATAGTGTAATCCCATCAAGGCAATTATCTCTTTCTTATTTCTACGTTCTACCCATAAAGCTGGATGATCCAGCAGAAATATCCTAAATAGAGTAGTAATGTTTTCCTTCATCAAAAACCCCACCCCTGCTCCTGTCTTACCTCCTTTTCTATTCTTCCTATAGCATCCAAAAGCTGGAACATTGTCTATCCTGTCCTTCCCTCAGTCGAGTTATGGTTTCCTTCAGCCATAGCTATGACATCCCAGTCTCATGTTCCCATACATGCCCTGAGTTCATCAGCCTTAGCTGTAAGATCCCTGACATTGAAATAAATGCTGTTTAATTTTTCAAAGTTATCTCGTTCTCTGACTTGCTCTTGTCTGCCTTTTCTAATTAACTTGCTCCTTTTTGATTCAGAATCATCCTCATTTGCCTTTCTATTTTCACTGCTACTTAGAAACCCCAGAGCCTCTCTCGACTAGTTTAAAGACTCCGAAGAGAGAACTAGCAAATCTCCACACCACAATGTCAGTCCATTCCAGTTCAGGTCAAACCCATCCTTTTTAAACAAATCTCTTCTGGTCGAGAATAGATCCCAATGATCCAAAAATCTGAATCATTGTATGTTGCACCATCTCTTCAGCCATTGAGTTATCTGCCTTATTTTTTTATTCCTACTCTCATTTGAACGTGACACTGGGAGTAAACCAAAAATTATTACCTTTTAGGTCTTGCTTTTTAATCTTCTACCCAACCTCCTGTATTCACTCTGCAAAGCCTTAACCTTTTCCCTAACTATGTTGTTACTACCAAAGTTATACAACAATTCAATTCATGGGATGAGGGCTTTACTGGCTAGGCCAGCATGCATTGCCTCTCCCTAATTACCCTGAGGGCAATTAAGAATCAACCACTTTGCTGTCAACCTGGAGTCACATGTAGACCAGACCAGGCAAGGCCAACAGTTCCCTTCCCGAAAGGGCATTAGTGAACCAGAATGGTTTTCCCCCAAAAATCAGCAATAGTTTCATCCTCATCATTCAACTTTTAATTCCAGATTTTTTTTATTAAATTCAAATTCCACCATCTGCCATGGCAGGATTCAAACCCAGGTTCCCGGAACATTTCCTGGGTCTGTGGATTAATAGTCTAGTAATAATATTGCTCGGCCATTGGCTCCCATTTATATTGAAATTGCAAGAAGTTAGGAATGACAGATACTAAGATAAGCAACAAGCATATCAGAAGAGACATGATTTAAAAATTTAAATATATGGAGGGTCCATGGCAGCCAAAGTCCAGGTCAGGTTAGGGGGGATGTGTCAGGTCCAAATGATACACCGGGATTCATGGTTTGAGAATGGGGAATGTGTGAGGGTAGAATAGGTTTGAGGAGTGGAGGGTCCAGGGGTTCTATGGGGAGTAAGTAATCAAGTCAACAGAAGAGGTTCAGGAGAGAGATTATGGTGAGGAGGGGCAATGACACTAATGAATTAGTGGTGTTCAGTTTCATAGTTAGCCAAGTTTGAAAGGCGTTTTAATTCCTCTAACTTTTCCTGGCTTAGTATTTGCATCAGTGAATCAGAACCATCCAATCCTGAGCAGAGTCATGGACATTTTTGGCGAGTTCCAGAGATTGTGTATTTTCCTTTTAGAAGTTCAAACTTCCTAGGCAGTTCCTGTGGCAGCTGCATCTGGATTTCCACATGGGCCTAATGTACAGCTCCTGTCTAAATTTCTGCACCAACGGTCTACCTGTCAGAAGATCTGAGCCCAAGTGATGATAGAAACTATGCCATTGTTTTGGAATATTGAAAAAAGAAGATCTTTGTGTTCTTATCAGGTTGGCGGGTTGGAACTATATTGAGAGGCTGAATAGGCTGGAATGTTTTTTTCCCTGGAGCATCAGAGGCTGAAGAGTGACCTTATAGAGGTTTATAAAATCATGGAAGGGCATGGATTGGGTTAATAGGCAAGGTCTTTTCCCCAGAGTTGGCGAGTCCAAAACTAGAGAGATGAAAGATTTAAAAAGGACCTGAGGGACAAATTTTTCACCAAGTGTGGTGCATGTACGGAATGAGCTGCCAGAGGAAGTGGTGAAAGCTGGTACAATTACAAATTTAAAAGGTATCTGGATGGGCATATGAATCAAAGGGTTTAGAGGTATATGGCCAAATGCTGGCAAATGGGACTAGATTAATTTAGGATATCTGGTCAGCATAGACAAGTTGGACTGAAGAGTCTGTTTCCATGCTGAACGTCTCTATGACTCCATGACTCTATGTCTTTAGAATAGGTAATAGTCACATACCATAGGCTATATGTTATAGGGAGCTAAAGGTGAGCAGGAAATATTAAAAGATAAGTATTCATGCAAGCAAGTCCCATTTCATGCCAGATTTAATTCAACATATGGGAACAGTGTGTTCATGACTTTTTAAAAATTAATTTGTAGGACGTAGGTGTTGCTGGCTAGCTAGTATTTATTGCCCAACCCCAGTTGCCCTTGAGAAGATGATGTTGAGCTGCCTTCTGTCTTGTAGGTTCCCCCACCATGTTGTTAGTGAGGAAGTTTCAGGATTTTGACACAGAGACAATGAAGGAACAGCAATATATTTCTAAATCAAGATGGTGAGTGTCTTGGAGGGGAACTTGCAAGTGGTGGTGTTCCCATGTATCTGCTGCCCTTGTCCTTCTAGATGGAAGTGATATTGGGTTCAAAATTTGCTGTCTGAGCATCTTTGGTGAATTTCTACTGTTTTTATAATTGGTGCAGACTGCTGCAACTGAGCGTCAGTGGTGGAGGAAATGGATGCTTGTGGATGTGGTACAAATCCGCTTTGTTTTGGATGGCGTCAAACTTCTTGAGTGTTGTTTGAGCTACACTCATTGAGGCAAGTGTGAAGTATTCCATCACATGCCTGACTTGTGCCTTGGATGGACAAGTTTTGGGGAGTCAGGAGGTGAGATACTTGCTGCTGCATTCTTAGTTTCTGACCTGCTTTAGTAGCCACTAGATTTATGTGCCAAGTCCAGTTGAGTTTCTGATCAATGGTAACCCTCATGGATGTAGAAAGTGGGGCATTGTGTGATGGTAACACCAGTGAATGTCATTGGGTGGTGGTTAGATTGTTTATTATTGGTGAAGACCATTGCCTGGCATTTGTGTACCACAAATGAAGCACTTGGCACTGACTTTTCCAAACTGGATTTCTTCACAGAAATGTGAAGAGCTACATCTTCAGATAGCCATAGGAAAGTGACTTTGCATAAAGAACCATGTGGCAGGAGCCCTTTTATTATTGAACTACGACCTATGATGACCCCAACAGCATCTTGAATGTGTTCAAGTGTTCAGTGTTCCCATCTGGAGTCTCACAATGGGTAAACAGTGGATGTGAATCATTGGAAACCATAGAAAGCCAAGGACAGAAATTTCAATGCAAAACATTAAAGGCTTAAAAGCCACAAAAGATAAGCAATGTTGAAATGCTTATACAAACAACCATAAAATCTGTGACTTTGATTCAAAACCAATAGAAATTAATTCTCCACAAACTCAGTTTGAACTGCCAATGGTCTATAAAGTTTACACAAAATGTTTGACTATGATACTATGATGCTGGCTGCTGTTAAAATTCAGTCAACTGATTAAGATCATTAAGATGTAGCAGACAAGTAGTTAAAATTTACCAGAGGGAATAAGTACTGTGACCACAAAACTCCATACAGAAAATTTACTACCACCTACCAGAAAGAATTTTGGAAATATGTATGAGTTCTTTCTTTTTCTCAAAGATTAAACAAAAACTTAGCAGAAGCATTCAAATAAACTGAGACAATGGTACCTCAGCGGATATTGAGTACTGCATTTGAGAATTTTGTCTTTTGTATTGATTAGAAACTCTATGACATCTTATGGTTGGTGGCCTGGCATTTGACAAGTTCATTTTAATGCTGCTTCCTCAAAAGCAGCTTTTTATTTCAAACAGCTGATAGAATATCATGTCATCAGAACATTGGTGGAAGATGAGCATATGTAGAGATCCAAATTCAAAAGAAAAAAACACTTTACATAACACTTTCCTGAGCTTGTTATAGTCATTTTGAATTGTCATTACTGTTATATTGTAAGAAACATGACAGCAAGATTCCACAAACAGCAATGTGATGCTAATCATTTATCATGGCACCAATGGAGAGGTAAAGAGTGGCTATAGATTCATAATCATATTATATTTATATCTATTCTAAGCAAGTTATAAGAAATTCATTGAGGATAAATGTTTGTACATATCCCACACAATAATTTAAATTCTCTGCAGTGAACATCTGCATCACTCATTCACACTTGCACATTTTAACATGGCAGAGACATGCAAACATTTGTCTAAAATAAATATTTACAGTTGAATCTGAACTATTAGACCATGAGACAAAGGAGCAGAAGTGGACCATATGGCTCTCTGAGTCTGCTCTGCCATTCGATGAGCCAAATGGCTGGTCCAAAAATTCCTCAGTTCAATTTTTCTGCCCTTTTCCCAAAACCCTTGATTCCCTTACTCATTAAAAATCCATCATCTCAGTCCATCTTAGCTTTGAATATACCAGCGAGTCTTGAAATGATTTGTAATATACATAATGATCTAGCTTCAACAACCATCTTTGGGAAAGATTCACCACTCTTTGAGAGAAGACATTCTTCCTCATTTCTGAGTTAAGTGGACAACAATTTACTCTGAGATTATACCCTCTGCTCCCAATCTCTCTGACAAGGGGTAACAACCTCTGTATATCCGTATATGTCAAGGACGTTAAGAATTTTATATGTTTCAATAAAGTCACCTCTCATTGTTCTTAAAATAAACCATGGTTTGGGTAACATAGCAGATACTGAGTACTGCATTTGGGAATCTCGTCATGAGGAAATCCCTTCATATTCAGAATCAATCGACTGCCAACCAAATTCGTATATCATTTTTTAGATAAGGGGACAAAAACTGTTCACAGGCCTGATCTGATTGGTAGCCTTGTATAGTTTGAGCAATTTAATACTTCATTCCTTTTGAAATAAAGGCTGACAGTTTATTTTTCTTCCCTGAACATGGATGCTGGCCCTGTGTGATTCTTACACTAGGACTCCCAAATCTTACCGTGCTACACCTTTCCAAAGTCTTTCTCTATTTAACTCTTATATTTTTCCTGCCAAAATGCATCACTTCACATTTTTGCATGTTCTTGTCCACCAGCCATGTTTTTGTACAATTAGTCAGTCTGTCTATACCCCTCCATAAACTGTTTGCATCATCTTCACTACTTGCCTTCCCACCTATGTTTGTATCATCTGCATACTTGGTGATAGAACATTCGCTTCTAGAATCTAAGTCATTTATATATTGTTAGTAATTGTTGACCCAGAACAGATCCCTGTGGCACTCTACTAGTTTTGGCTTGTGTGAGAAAAGATTTGCTAACTGATGATAGGCCACAAAAGCAAAATTGGCCAAACTGTACCAGAACACCCAGAATTCCCAAGCAACTCACAAGCCGAATCAGACAGCACGCAGACAAGAGAATACACAGCTCCCACAGACAATGACAGAGCACCACAGATATCTCAAAGCCCCAAGGGCAGTTTCACAACCTAGCAATACCAAAGCCAGACAAAGAGCAGGTCAGACAGAGAGGCACCAGCAAGGACATGCTTCCAGAACAGGACAATGGAAGCACCTCACCACTTCAGAAGAGACATTAACACCTACCTGTAAAGAGGAACGGAACAGTTGATATGGTCAGGATGTTGCATTGTGTGAAGGAACAGAACATTCATCCGATATTTGTTTTCCAATTAGCATCACTGTAACTAGATTACTCCATTTCTTGATAAGTTTCCCATTTCTTAATCAGTGTCATTGTGCAGCATTACTATAAAGCTGGTCTCATCCTCAGCTCTGGGAAGAGAAATCTGAACAACTGTACAGACTGTCAGTTCTGTGTCAGCTGGTCTGTTTTCTCTTCCAGCGATATCGCTTGCAATAAACTGTTTGTCAATTTCACTTCAAGCTGTGTTTTGTGATCTCCAACCTATTGGGCAAATTTCTCTGACATCTTGCCATTCCAAAAATGCTCTATCTTTCTCAATTCTCCATCTTCTATTAGTTTGCTAATCTTCTATCAATGGTAATCTAATACCCCAACACCGTTGGCTTTTATCTCTTCATGAAACCTTTATCCGCCCTACTTGTTACCTCCTCAAAGAACTGTACTAAAATTTTGAGGCATAACTTCCCCTTCATGAAGATGTGTACTTTGTTTGATTATTTTGTGTTTTTCTAGACTTTCTAAGCCTAGATAATTTCTTGCTATTGTACTTGTTTAATCTTTTACTAACAAAGTTGCCCCACTACCTTTCCCTTCCTGCTTGTCTTTCCTAAAATCACAGTATTGTGAAATTAGAGCTGTGAATACTTTGAGACTTTATCCTCAAAGCTACATAACTGCTGAGAATGCAGTATATTGTATAGAAGTGGTATGGGGTTTTTGATGTATTAATTAATTAATGGAGAAAGATTAATTTCATGTGGTTTCCTTCTAGGTAATGATTAGTCAATGTTGATTTAAATTTTTTTTGTTACAGTAAATGTCTTAAAATATGAAGTCCTGTGAAATTCTTTCATTGGCCCTGGGAAATTGATTTTTTTTTGTAGTTTTTTTTTCTGTCTGTGGGGACTGCAACAACAGCTCTGTGTGTGAAACCCTGATGGTGCCAAGTTTTGTTGACACTGCATTTGGTGTCTCCAGAAATTTCCTGAGGCCAAATTAACTAGTTTGCTGCATCCAGGATTCAAAAGTAATTAAATCTCTCCCTTGTGTGTAATGTAAGTGAACCTCCCCCCAACAGACTTAGTAGGAGGAAAGCTCAGTCATAACAATTTTTCCTGAACCAAACAATACACACAGCACATAGTCATCTGAGGATGTCAACCCCTCTCTAATTGCTAATGTGAAGGATGGGTTCAGTGGAGACATTATGCACTAAGTTCAAGAGAATTGTGTATACGCAAAGCTATCAGCATCTAACTCATAGGAAAGTTAGATTTTCCAATTATAAAACACTAATACAATAATTTTCTTTTTCAGTACAGCATAGTGTACAGAAACAAGGCCAGAGGAAATCAAACATGATCATCCAACCCAGCAAAAACTCTGCTACCCAAAGTGTACTTATTCACAAAATAAAATTACTTCAAAAGATTCTAAACATTGTAAACAATAGAATAATGCCTTTAATTAGTTACTTTATGTTCTCTAATCTTGTTATAAGACGTTGAAATATTGGATGTTTCTTCTATCACACCTACATCAATTGCCATGCTTTGGGAACATAATATCAAGAGTAATACCTGCTTCTGTGGCTTTTAATAAGTAATAAACACAGTGGTCAAGTTGTTTTGCCCTGTCCAACACTTTGAAATGAATCTAGCTCATTTTGCAAACAAGAAAGCAGAACAAAGCTTTACACAAAAGCTTATTCGTAGTCCCATGAAGCCTCTTTCATTCAATTGGTTCTGTTTAATTATCATCTCCATTTTATTTCCTGAATTAACAATGATTGAAGCTCTCAGAAGATTCAGGTCATTGCCCCCTCCAGCCCTGCATCAAGATAGTGTAAGGGAAGTAGAATTTGAAGGAACATTAGATAATGTTTATCGAAAAGATTATGAGGACAGAGTGGTGAGCTGGCAAAGAGGAAACAAAGGGTCAAAATCAAATGGAATGTACAATGTGTAAAAGAACATTTGGAAGGGAAACAGATGGGTGACACAAGACCATTGTTTACAGGAAAAGGGCGCTCATGGATGGGAAACAGTAAAGCAACAAAGTGTAGAAAGGTTATTTCTTGGAAGCAGGAGAGACATGGTAAATCCACATACTGTACTTTCTGTATTCACTGCCATTAAGTGGGACCTGTCACTATCAATTCACTCCCAATATGATCAACAAGTCCTGCAGAAGTGTACAAAGGGAGAGTAAATAAGATCAGAATACCAAAAGGGAGACAGTAATGAAAAACAAAACAGGAATTGAGGTAAAACTTGATTTAAAAGAGACATTTGGCAGTCAGAGACAAATGAAAGGGGAATGAGAGAGAAAAAAACAACACAATCAAAAGATGAATGTGGGGAAGTAATGCATCCTCCAGATTACTGTGAGAAATCCTACGAGTGATCCACCAGGCTTATTAAATTATTTAAATGCCTTTATTTATTGTACCGCCTGACAGCTCCATCATGGGCTTTGTTTAAAATGTTTTGTTTTCAGATACAAAATGTTGCTATTATTCTTGAGTGGTTACTGCAAAAGACACTACATGACACACAAAAATTAAATATTATTACAGGGAATTTGAACTTGTGTGGGTCTTAAGATATAGGTGATTTAGGGATTGCTGACTAAATTTATTTATCGTTAAATATCATGTGAAACTGATACTGTCAATGCTAAAGGAGACTATGTTTAGGGTGATGATTCTGAAGAAGTTAATGTTAATGAGACCAGAGAAGTAGGAACAGGAGTAGACGATTCCAACCCTCAAACCTGCTTTGTCATTTAACAGGATCATAGCTGATCTGCCATTGCTCATATTGCATTAAGCTCCACCCAAACTAAAGATGTTGCACTGTCTTTGGGTGGAGGCCATTGAATACCCAATTACCTGAAGAGAACAGATGTATTCTCTACAGCTCGTGAGAAATCTGATTAATTTTGCCTGATTATTATTGCAAACTGTACCTATCACTATCATGCAATAAACTATAACGTTATGTAAGATAAGTATCTCTTCAGTTTAGATTCACCAGGATTTATCCTCTACCACTGGTACTTAGAGCAGCCCTAAAGATGTTTCTTACAGAAAAGGGGATTGGCAGCAGTGATCTAAACAAACCAAAATACCACATGCTGGTGGCGCTGATATCCATTTGACCCTGAAGAAACAGGGAATTATTTATGAAGAAAAGTGAATTTGTCACTTTAAAAACATTATTGCTTCAAGTAGGCTCAATCAATCAATGGCTGAAATGTGAAAACTAACAAGTAGTCAACAGGAACCCAATACTGGGAACAGCAGCGTGTGAGTTCAGCACCTCCTAAGATAAACCTTGACCAAGAAATTGGTTAGAGGTGCTGGAGAACAGTGTAGGACAGGGAAAGACAAAAGAACTGTCCACAATAAGAAAATGACAGTGGATCTGTCAGAAGTGAGTAAGAACCCCAAGAGTATTCCTGAGAGAAAAGGAGAAAAACCTCATGAAAATAGTTAAAAATTACACAACACCAGATTATAGTCCAACAGGTTTATTTGGAAGCACTAGCTTTCAGAGCACTGCTCCTTCATCAGATGGTTGCAAGCACCTGATGAAGGAGCAGTGCTCCAAAAGGTAGCGCTTCTAAATAAACCTGTTGGACTATAACCTGGTGTTGTGTGATTTTAAACTTTGTACACCCCAGTCCAACACCAGCATCTCCCAATCATGAAAACAGTGCATGGTTAAGGAACATAACGTAAGCAAGTAAGATAAAAGGGTCTCCCCTCTCAAAAACTAGCATTGCTGCAGCTCAAGATACAGCTAACAGAAGAATAAATATCTTAGACAGTCTTGTCATTAGGCAATAAGAGAAACTTAAGAATTAAAAGGACTAGAACTCACAAATTAAATCATAATTTTGGTGGGAAAGTTTATAAAGGTCATAATTCTATATTTAAAATTGAGTACAGAAGAAAGAGCATTGTATATTGGATTATGAATGGTGGGAAAAATGTCCATTTTATGTGGAAGAAAGTGAGAAAACTTCAGCTTGTCTGCAGAGGGTGGGAACTCCTGAAAAAGACAAGAATCTACCATTTGATAATTTAAAAAGACAGGAAAATTCAGTTGGTACTACAGAGATACAGTAATGCAAGGAAAAATAATTTAAAAGCTTGAAAGCAGTTAAATTTCACTGAACAACTAAAAGCTTTATTGAACAATTTAAAACAGTACATTACAGTTTATGCAGTATCAGTGTATGCAAATCACTTCAAAGAGTGTTACTAAGACTGATTATTTCAATTTGGTTTCATTGTGTATTTATAATCATGTTGCAAATATGTTTAACACATGAAAAGAGAACAGAATCAATTAAGATGGTTCTGTTGAGCTGTTCATGAACTTAAACTGCTATGATTGCTAAACCGGAATGTCTAATGTGTGTCAGGTCTATTGTTAAGGTGCTGGTTTTCTCCCTTTAGGAGAGGTTAACTTAATCAATGCAATTGGCTAATATCAATGAATCCAAATAGCCTCCTTCTGACAGAAAATAAAGTGCAGTGTGACAGTCAAATTAGTGACTATTTACTTATCCTTGGAGGAATAAAGCAATAGTAAAAGGAGGAAAAAGCTGTTTGGATTCAAGTCTGATCAGATTTGATACATTTCCTGATTGTTATTAAAGCCTTTGTGATCAGATGGCAGCACTAGAAAATGCTTCATGAAATGAGAGGGGAAGGATCTGCTGAGGTCTGGTGCCCTTCAAATTAAAATCAACAAGCATATCTTGGATTTTTATGGTGTTCATTAAAACTGTGCATGAATATAGCAGCTTTTGATGTAGAAACCATCCCATGGCCACATTGCTGAGTAGGTTCTAAGGTGGGCCTTAGAGGAGGAGAGCTATAGACATTTAGAGAGAGGCATCCACAGTTTGGAACCTTGATAGCTGAAGGCACAGCTGCCAATTGTGGCGCAGGCTACAAGAGAGACTGGAGAGATGGGTGCGTGAGTGGAGGGGGAGATATGTAGCTGGAGTGAAGGACGCTGCAGTAAAAAGTAGGGATGAAATCATGAAGAGATTTTAAACAAAAACAGTAATTTGCTGGAAAAACTCAGCTGAGGAAGGGTCACTCAACCCAAAACATTAACTCTGATTTCTCTCCACAGACCTGCTGAGCTTTGCCAGCAATTTCTGCTTTTGTTTCTGTTTTACAGCATCCACAGCTCTTTCAGTTTTTATTAAGGAATTTTAAACATTAGATTGAAGATTTTAAATTGGAGGTGAATCAAAAAGCACAGGAGTGATGGATCACCGAACGTTTTGAGTAGCTGAATATTAGTTAAAAGTTATCAACTAACCTTTTACCATGGTGGAAATACAAAATGGAGCAGGCCAGTCACATGTCCTTATTCATAATGGTGATAGACTATTGTCTGTTCAAAGTAACAAGGTTCAGATACCTGGATAAGTGCAGCTCCAGCAACACTCAGTAAGCTTGGCACCATCCGGGGCAAAGCAGTCCACTTGATTTGCACCACATCCACAAACATTCATTCCCTCCACCACCAGCAACAATAGGTGTGTGCTGTCTACAGCATGCATTGTAGTAATGCGTGAAGGTTCCTTCAACAGAGTACTCCAAACCCACAACCATTTTCATCTAGCAGGACAAGAGTAGCAGATATAAGGGAACATCGCCACCTGCAAGTTCCCATCCAAGCCACTCACCACCCTAACTCAGAAATATATCACCGTTCCTATACTGTTGCTGGGTCAAAATCTTAGAATTCCCTCCTTGATGGCACTGTGATTGTACTCATGCCAATTGGACTTCAGCAATTCAAAAAAGCAGCTTAATACCATCTCAAGGGCAACTAGGGATGGACAATATATGCTGGCCCAGCCAGCATAGCCTCCATTTCCTCAAGGGATTAAAAAGAAGTGCTGATATTTGTACACCATTGCAATTCAAAGCAAGTGCATGTCACAATTGATCTGAAATTGCTAAACATTCACTGCAGACTTATTTGGAGCTATCATTGCATTGCAAACTTTCCTTTGATCTATTCTGCCAGTATTAAAATTGAAAGCATATTTGAGAATCTGTTTGATATCTGACCTTTTTTCTGATTCTCTAAACATTTACAACTCTGTGGGATATTTTCAAAATCCTTGCTCTACATGAAATGGTCTCGTGATGTTTCTATTGTTCAAATTTATTGTAAACAAGGACAATGTTGGGTACTATACAAATTATATGGAAAAGTGTATCTTTAAACCCAAAGATTAGTTCCAATTATCACTGAAAATAAAAAACTGAATCAGACCTTTGATCCTGGAAGTGAAACATGATCATTTTTGTCATGCTTTTGTAAGTATTTATTTACATTACAAAGATGCACCTCCTAACCCAGCAGCAATAGCATCACTCTGTCTATTTATGCCAATCAAGCAGAAAGTTAACTATACATAGAAACTTGTGTGGTCTTTCTGAAATGGGCATCACTAATAAATGGTAAGAAAAGACCTAGATATCAGTAGAGGAAGTTTAGGTAATGAGATTAAACTGACACTCCCAGGGGGATGATGCACTCCAGAGATCTCATTGCCTATTAGTTGCAAAAGGCAGGAGGCAGTGGACATCATATACTCATCTCCAGGGTGAAGGAGATGCTAATTCAGGCAGTTGGCCAAGTGCTTCCCTTGAATGGTAACTGTCTATATCAGCTGATGGTCACATTAGCCAAATCATGGATCAGTGTCCTGGCCCCTCCAAGCCTGCCTGCTCCCCTCCACTATGACTAGCCATTGATCAACTAAAGTGCAACCAGAAACTTCAAGAAGGAAACAGGAATTCAACCTCTCGCACATGTTGAATCTGGATTCCTGCAGGGTGACAAAAACTATAAAGGCTCAGTAGTCCACGACTCACTTTAGCAAATTGCATGAGGTGGCTGCTGTGCTCCCAAATTCCTATTTGCAGTGAGACTGAATGATGTGAACATCTCACTAAATATCCACAGTATGGAAAATAAGGTGAGTGGATCAATATTCCTACAAATCCAAAGTGGCCTTGCTATAGATGTGAAAAGAGTCTGTGATCATGACATTCCCATTGACTAATGAGGTAATTTGACCTATTGTGCACAAATCAGCTCAGTAAGGACTGAAAAGGAGACCTTATGTGAGTTTCATGCCTATTGCAGGCCTCAACACTAGCATTCCGGAAAATCCCCAAAGAGGTTCCCACCAAAATGTCATTAGTGAGCTGGTGAGAAGGGGACGATAATCTCTCCAGTGCCAACTCACCCAATTATTTCCACAACACACCATTTCTATCACCACATCCAAAAAGGATACAATTCCGCCCTGTATGTTAAATGTGATTCACAATTTGGGGCTTCTAATCTGTTGTTAGTAAAAACTCCTTTTTCCCCTGACCATTGTTCCAAATCGATATTAAATAGATTTAAATGAATTTAATATTAATGAAGTGCTAATAGCAATGTTCATGTTATTTTGGTTTTGTCTTTCTACTGTTAACTTTGATGGAAATTGGGGAACAAATGCTGGTTTCTGTTGAGGTAATGATCAAAATGCTACTTCTGTGCTGATAAGTTCTTCCATAATTTCTAGCTGTTCCCACAAAAGAAAATATTTGAATATTGCTGTGTAAATCTGTGAGAGAAGCAAATGCTCATAATGATTTCTTCAGAGAAGCGGCTGTAGTAACCATGGAAACATCTCGGAGCACAAACACCTGTCATACAGACACGCAACATGGCCTCTGGCCAGAATTCACCAATCGTGCTGAGAGTCAAGGTATGACACATCCTTTCAACTGGGCGCAGGAGCTTAATTTAAAACTTCTGTACTCTGATCATATCAGCTACTGACTTCCCGTCAATATGAGAGCTATTTATTTTGGTAAAAATATTGTGACTGTCCCCCAACAGGGGCTTTCTGTCTTTCCTTTCTGTCTGAAATATTTCTCAGTGGAGCAGATATGCTCAGGTCCTCATCGCGCAGGAATAATACTTAGGTGGCGAGACGAATACTATTGCCTAAAACAAGTCTGTATGAGAACGTTGTTCAATAACAGATGAAAGGTGAGAATGTTGAGTGGTCCTGCTTGAGACTGTAGTGTTGATCATATATTGAGAACAGGTCCTGGCTTATTGTCCGGACCTGCAGAAATTCCAGATATTCAAGGTGAAGGGACTATAAAGGTCACCTTGAGAAACAAGCTGGCTTTAACAATCTTGTGCTCAGTCACGTTCTTGTGGTATTTTCAGAAAAGTTTCTGCTATTAGATCATGCCAAGACATTCTTTGTCCAGCTGCATGTGCTTGATGTTATTCCTTCCTTTCTGAAATATTTCCATCCTGCCCTTTGACAGAGTGAGTCTCCCTAATCCTTTCATATCCGCAATAGTCTTGGGAATTCACCATTCAAAATATGGTCTGAAGATGAGTCGGCCTTTAAGTTAGATTCTTCATCTAAATGGTAGCATGGATGGCAAGTGTCGTACGTGATGGATTCCAGAGAATGGGCCCCAATTGGTGGGAAAAGGGAGAAATATTAACCCTTTGAGAGCCAGTGATTCATAAAAGCAATAGTTTGATTTACACTTACATTCTTAATCAGATGTTTGTGTGCAGCTAGCCTTCATCTAGAATAGCTAAATGTCTTACCAAAAAATTGCATGCCCAATGAAAACACACTAAACTAAAATTATTTTACCCATTCAGAAAAGATGTAATTACAGTGGGCTACATTGTTAATGTAATTTTTAAACTAAAAGCTTATTCTTAAGTGCTACTAAACACAAATATTATAAGTAACAATATTATGAAACTGTTTTTTCAACTTGCCTGTGACATAGGAAGATTGTTGTTTGGTGCGACTGACGTTTAAAATATGATGGAGACTGAGGATTCATAAAATGAATCTGTTTACTCAAGTGGTCTTCAGTAGCCAGCTCGTCACCTCTGCTTTACAACCTCTCTTCAAAAAAAGGACAAAATAATCTCTTAAAGTGACAGCATCATCACACCTGGTTCACACCTGGTCTTGGATGGCAAGTTTCTGGAACTTGCTGCACAATTTTTTGGAAACCTAAACCTGTCTAGGAAATGGGAGATGCCATTTGATACCTTAATATAACAAATTCTAGTCCAATGCCTGTTTCTGGAATAGTTCCAATTAAAATTGAGCTCCCCCTCATCTTGTGAAATATGTTGCACCCTAAATGTTCCGAACTGCCCTGTAAATATTAAAGAACGACTTTACAAACAATGCAGCTTTTGAACACATGACGTTCCAGAACTACTTTTTAAGGAAAATTGACCGGATTACAGGATCTCTGACAGTATAAATGCACCTGATTTTCATTTCCCATCCAGAAGGGATCCCTGCATTAGTCACTGGATAGTGATCACTCAAAGTGCATGGAAACAACTGTTCAAATAATGAAATAACAGAGGGATGAGTAGCACCAGAAGCAGCCTGAATGTCTTCAGTTCTCAACATGGGTAAATGGCAGGAGAGAAACTTTTATCTCTTGGCACATTTGTGCTCATTGAGGAGAGAAATGATGGGCCTGAGGGGATGAACATGTATCCACTTTCACAAATTAGGATAGTATCAAGCACTTCCAGGGATGAATGTGTTGTGTTATGTTCTGTTCAGAATGCAAATCTGAGTCTTATCTGCACACATCATCCTGCCCCTGGCCATTAAATTAATGCATTTATTTTCACAATGCACAATGGAAATAATAACAGACTTGCTGTTGTGCTTTGCAGACTCACCAGCAGTTAATTTTCTCTTTTTTAAAATTCATTCCTGGGATGTGATCACTGCTGGTAAAATGAGTATCTGTCAACCATCCTGAACAACCCATCACTCAATGTTCTTCATCCTTCAAGTTGAAGGTGACCATGTCCATGATTAGGTTTGTTTGGTGTGGCCTTGATGGATATTTTGGTAACTTCAAAGGCTGATCTGCAGCTGCAAGGTTCTGCTGCAAACAGGACAGGGCACTGCAAATTATTGAAGTTTGGATCTGTTGCTAGCCAGTGATGTCCTCTCCTTGGTGTTTCTTTCTGCCTCTGAAGTGCACTCGCTTTCAAAGGAAATCAATTTTTTTTGCTGTTTGGTTGTATCAGGTGCAGTTATCCTGGGCTAGCTTCTCCAATGATGTAGAGTCAATATTCAAACATCTCAATGAGACTATCAGAGTTCCCTTTGACTGCCATAAAAGTCCTTCCCAGACTTGAACACCACAGATAACTACTTTAGTAAGTGAATACCAGGCATTCTGACCACACGACCAGCACAACCCACTTGTGGCTGTGGTCTGGGTGGTTGCGGTATGTTTCAGTGAGCACCTTAGTGTCTGCTGCTTTGTCCTGCAAGATAGCTGAAGATAGCTCAAGTGAAAGTGGTTGAGTTTCTTGGCATGAGGCTGACACATTGACTAAGTCTCACATGTGCAGTGCAGAGTGAACTGGACTACTGCTTTATTGACTTTCACTTTGGGAGGCAGACGTATTCCTCAACCCCAGGCTGAAACCTTGCGCTCAAGAGGAAACTTTACTGAAGCAGGTTGTTAGGTTACTTAAGTTTTCTTCCTGCTGATCATTAAGGCTGCAGTTGTCACAAGTGTTAGGGTATAACTTCATTCTATGGAAACTAGTGCATAGTCATCAGCAAACAGGAAACCACAAAATAGGTCTTTACCTGGAGTCGTCCCAGATTAGGCTGCTTCCCATCCATACAGTATCTGATTCCAATGCCTTGATCATCATTATGGAATATGTGGAGAACATGGAAGAGAGAACGAACAGTACATACAGCCCTGCTTCACACCATTAATGACAGGGAATGGGATAGAAGACTCACTGATACCTCAAACCCATGTGAGCATACTGGTGTGGAAATGTATAACCATTACGCTGAATGTTTAGAACAACCAAGTGTTTCAATGACCTCTACGAAAGTAGTGGATAGCTTTTGATAACTTTTGTCATTTGGCAGTGAGAGACGGTCACCAAAAGAATGCTTTATTGCAACCTGGGGCAGTTTGTTCATTGTTTCTTCACCGACGGATTGAAAAAGGTTATCTAAATAACAATATGAACAAAATAAATAACAAAATAACAAAATAACATTTTGAAAATAAAGTGTTGCCCCTTCCTTTCTTAGTGAGGCCCATAAACAGATTTCAGAGCACTATAGAGTAACTTCCAATCTCTGCTATCAGCATTACGCTGATGTTCATCTGCTATATGTTTAAGTCAGGTATCTTACATTGCCCTGAGCTTGCATTAGGTAAATTTCCATATGTTTCAACAGGCATTGTGCTTAGATAGTTTTGATGTATTGTGGTAAATCCTATAGAGGCAATGTTCCTCTTCCAGTAGTTAGTAGGTCATCTCACTGGTGCAATGAAAATAATCTTGATGCTAATAGAAAGTAGGAGCTGAGCTCAAGAGCAGTGGAGCACACAATATTCTTGAAAATCACCCAAGCACCTACCATGCACTGAAAGCAGATTGTATTGTCACCAGATGAGCATCCTAGAGTTGAACATTTTTAGAAATAACAACATTTCAGCCAGTAAACCTTCTCAAAACTCAGTTACCAAAACTATTATGGATGTTCAATATTATGCAGATCACTTTCACAAAGCCTGAGCAGGTTGGAAGAGGGTCTTATTTATAGCGAAAATCCAGATCAGTAAAGTGAGTAGAATTCTATAATGATGTTATCTCTGGAGTAGCATTAATGAGCAATCTGGCCACTAGAATAGGATGTAATGTTGAATTTCAGCTACCAGTTGAATCGCGATTAATTGAGTCTGTCCCTTTCTTACTGGGCATGTCCCAGTCAAGAGTTCACTGTGGAGAGTTAGCCAGAGAGGCACATTCTGAAGGTGAACAACAACTTGCTTACACAGGGATGTTTCTGTAATTAGCAGCTCGGCAATCCTAGGTTTGGAAGGCTAATTGTGATGGTGAGGCTGAGTTAATAGATGAAAAGAATGGGGGTGGCTTTACTCTTTTTATAATTCCAACCTTGA
Source organism: Chiloscyllium plagiosum (assembly GCF_004010195.1). NCBI lineage: Eukaryota > Metazoa > Chordata > Chondrichthyes > Orectolobiformes > Hemiscylliidae > Chiloscyllium > Chiloscyllium plagiosum. The sequence continues at coordinate 25,533,581 of NC_057736.1, forward strand.
TCCCTTGAGGTCTCTCAAGCAGCTATTAGATGCAATTTTTTTAAATCATCAGCATTATCACGATTGTAACAACTTCCAAGGCCACGGAGAGAAACCATGAGGCCTGGTGCTGTTTCTCTTTCCAGTTATCCTTATCCTGACCCTTCTTTTAACTATCAACAGCTACTGTCCTGCGCAGATGCAATACATCTTGGATCCTGTAGAACAGTGTAGTGCAATGCAAAAAGAGGCCATTCAGCCCATCAAGTCTGCAGTAGTTCCTTTGAAGAGAAATCCAGTCAGTACTACCATCTCTCCCACCCAACTATATTCACCCAAGGCTTTTTTTTTGCCAAGTACATAATAACATTTAGAACAATAATTGTTCCCTATGATGAGCACAGTGTGCACCTCCTTTCCTAGGCTCTGATAGCTTTATATAGATGCTTTCCAGTATTGAGATACATGCATCTTTCCTCATGTGCACAGACTGCTAACGTTCTGAAAGTTACTTTGATGTGTCATTCTCCCAGCTGATGTTATTACTGGAGAAGTCCAATCTCAGACTGAAACCTGATTATATTTCTTTTAGTTTGGGTTTTAATCAAATAGTCTTTCACTGAAACATAATAATGCAATGCTGTAGATTCTATTTTAACAATAAATTCACAAAAAGCAATAAAGTTTATTAATATAAAGAAATGATGAAAAATAAATTAAACCAGACTATTTACTTAAAACAAATTCAAAGATTTTTAAACACACAATAAATGTACCATCCTATTAATCACAAAACACTCCTTTAGAATTTCCAAAAGTAAAATCAACATCCCTAGTACAGTAAGCACAGCAAAGAGAAAAATAAAATACCCTGGCGCCTTTATAGGCTTAAGTAACTGAGATTTTAACTCCTAAACTGGAAACACCAATAGATTCTGCCTGGAGCTATCATGCACTTGAGTTTAAATACAGTCAGCTTCAAATAATCACTTCTGATTTTATCCCAAAGCTTCTGGTCACTAACTCTTTACTTGATGATAATCTAGTTTTACTATTTTCTTCCTTCTGAGGAATACTGCTCTACACAAGTACCTCCATCTAAGGATTTCACAGAAGTGTTCAAAACAAAGGGTGGCACAGTGGCTCAATGGTTAGCACTGCTACCTCACAGCACCAGGGTTCAATTCCAGCCTTGGGTGACTGTCTGTGTGGAGTTTGCACATTCTCCCCGTGTCTGCGTGGGTTTCCTCCAGGTGCTCTGTTTTCCTCCTGCAGGCTAGGTGAATTGGCCATGCTAAATTGCCCATCATGTTAGATGCATTAGTCAGAGGGTGGGTTACTCTTCGGAGGGTCAGTGTGGATTAGTTGGGCTGAAGGGTCTGTTTCAAGACTGTAGGGAATCTAATCTAAAACTTTTCTTAAAATTCTCTGCCTCTAAGCTATGTGACTTTTCCCAAAACTTAAAAATCCTTGAATCTATACATTTCAAATAGATATTAAAATGTAATGGCTTAATTTACTAAGTCATAAAATATCCTAAGAAAGACAAAAACCATATGTGCTGTACACGCAACTCTCACAAACCAGATTAAAATAAATCACCATGGCTATAGAAACACAGGTTGAATTATTAACTTCAGACTCATATAAACCCCACATACCTCTAAACCAAGGTTAAAATAAATGATATTTTAAAAATCAGACAGATTATATCACACGTGACACTACATTCATTCTGATCTATCTCATAGACTGGGCAGGTGTACTGGGGTTCAGAATGAGGGATGTTCATTAACCTCAGTTTAAGAGCAGTACCCCAGTCAGACACCAACAAGATGCACAAGGCCAGAGATCTGTCATTGGGATGGATCTCTGGAGTTGAAAAATTTTTCTGACTCCTCGATCCCATCTCAGTTGTGGAAGTGCCTATCTACCTAATTTTCATGCTGGATGGTAGAGGGTGCGGGTTCAAAAGGGAGAAGTACATATGGACTCAGAGATCTCTGAGCTAATGTAATCTGCTTCATGTCTGCTCATTTTACCAAGTCTGTCTCCTCCTGAAGTCTATCTCTATTCCTCATTATTTGCTACAGTTCTGTATCATCTTCAATATTTACAGTGATGCCACATCCAAGTTATTAATTATATCAAAAAGAGCAATGGCCAAAATCTTGCTGCTGCATTATGGAAGTCTTAGTTATCTGGTGGAATATTGCAGATGGACAGCACAAGGGGAGACAAGCTGCTAACACCACCCTTTCTGCAGGTAGATGAGAAGTGCTGGCCTGCAGGCACTCACTGTAGACAGAGACATTACCAAGCAACTGAAAACTCCATTTTCCATACAATTGGATCGTCACACTCAAATAAGATACAAGTAGTTTTGTCCATGCATTTATTTTAATTGTGAAATGGGAAACATTTTTGCTCTTGAGCTTTGGAAAGTGCTCATTGCTGTCGGTATTTTCAGAAAAAGAAAACTGGGAGTGTTTCCTAAGGCAGTAGCGCCACTAGGTGGTGCAGGAGACACAGCCTTAGGGTTTATATCCACAGGCCATTGCTTTATTTCTAGCCCATCATTGGGAACATTGGATTAATCACCAGTTACAGAGATAAAGATTTTCCATTCTAGAGGACACCTATCAGTCCCACAGGAGCTCAGTAACACTTTCTAGAGTCAAATAGGAATATATTTTGTATCAGAATGAAAGTTAAGCTAAGTTAGAAAAAGCCACTGCAAAAAGATTAAATGCTGCTGCCGGGTGTTAATAAGAATTCATACATTCTTGTGTCACAAAGTTCACATAAGTTCTTTTAACAGATTCCTGAGAGTAGATATGATGAACCTGACTGAAAAAGAGCCTACGTAGGTTCACTGAAACCAGTGGTGCGTGGATCTTTATCTCCAATTGTAGCAATTATCTATAATTTCTTTTTATTGGTCCCCAGAGATGGAAATCTCCACAGCATATGGTGCCCTATAACACTTCCAACTGGACATTTCTTTAAATGATACTCTGATAGCTACTGAGGATAGAGATTTGGTCAGATGAAACTGCATCTTTGTCTCAGTTTAAGAAATGGGACAAAATTTGAACTCTGGAATATCAAATGTTAACAATATTTTAGATATAATCCTCATAAGAGTTAAAAGGATACATTACAGTGCCTCTCTGAGTAATAGAGCCACCTTCACTAAGCACAATAAATATCTGTACATATAGCACTTTGATTTGAAGGTGCAATAAGTAAACACTCCTCAGAGAGGGTTTTGTGTCAGAGCTGAAGTATGATTTAGTTGAGCAGTCAAAATAATAGCCATTTGTCCTCAGTTAGAACACTCCCTCAGTTGCATTCCCACAAGCCCCTGTGGGCATTGGGAAATAAGAGTGGGTTGAACCCTTGATTTAGGTAGATGGGGCATTGGGGACAGACACCTGAGCACTGACCCAAGGGTGACTTTGCCTCAGGTCAGAGAAAGATTAACTGAGTGCATTTGAAATCTGCCAATGTTAAAAAAAAAGATCCTTCACCTTTTTACTGTGAAGAAGAGAAAGTGACCTTAAGACCTGGGCCTGCATTTCTAAAGATGCTGATTGTACAAAGAATGGCAGGGCATTGCATTGACACTGAGTAACTATAGTTTGATGGAAAAAAATTATCTCAAACTAGTGGAAATAGGCAGTGCACACCAGTAGTAAGGTAGAGTTTTTATCTTAGTTAGCAAGTCAATATTTTGTTAGCTTTCTGAGGGATTGGTATTTTTGCTCTGACTCTCTCAGGACACATGCTGTGTAGTGTTACACAACTGCACACTAATTGTATTCTGCACCCGGTCCCAAATTAAACAATTATTTATTGAGATGCTATAATCCCTATTTCTTAAAGCATGCCATCCAACCACTGTCTCCATTCCAACCCCAAAATGTTTCTCTCTCTATCCCACATTGCCAATGAGTGCTCAGGAAATATTAAAAGAAGACAAAATGGTTCCCTGGAGAAACAAAGGGAGAGTTTCCCCAAATAACCTGCCCACTTTTCAGTGGATTCGCTGATGATGCAAAGAGATAATTGGGAACATAACTATATAAGAGTCTCTCAGACAGAGAATGGTGCAGAGTCATTCTGCTTAGCATTCTTTTCCCAAATATTGTTCTAAAAACAACTCAGGCAGCATCCAAGGAACAGGAGAATCGACGTTTCGGGCATAAGCCCTTCTTCCTGAAGAAGGGCTTATGCCCGAAACGTCGATTCTCCTGTTCCTTGGATGCTGCCTGACCTGCTGCGCTTTTCCAGCAACACATTTTCAGCTCTGATCTCCAGCATCTGCAGTCCTCACTCTCTCCTAAAAACAACTCATCCAACCAACATTTATTGCTATGATTGGTGGCAAGCTATTGGTTCAAAGAAGTCTTTGTAGATTAACTTATTTCTGTGGTGAGGGCATTTCCTGGAGAGATCACTGGATATACTGTTCAGGAACAAGAGTATGACCTATGTTTACTTCTGCTCTGCTGAGCTTAGGAAAGCAGATCATTGGCAAGGACCAATATTGCCACCTTGGCTGAAACTTTCCACTAGCACAGAAAGTACACTGGAGCTGAACATTTACTGCCCTAATACTGAGAGTGTGAACAGACACTGGTTTAAATCTGCATCATGTGGCTTCCAATCTGAATCATAGTTAGAGTTACCGCTACCTGTTACTTGACTACAGGAGACACTGATGCTGACCTAAAGTAAACCAAACATCCATCTGCTGGTTGATCACACAATAAGAGAACAAGTGAGATACACCATCGAAAGAAGTGAAAAACCTAACACATGCCTATGGAAATGTAATTTCTAAGGTATGATGGCCATACTCCTCACCACACCATCAATGATCAACGGGGAAAGTTTTATATTGTGAGTTTTAAGTTTAAAAAAGCAATGAACCTTGGAATATAAATGACATCAGTAAGTAAAAATGGGTTGGGCATGAATATCTCATACACAGTTTGCCAAACTAATGTATATCAGTCAAAGTAATGGAAATATCTTTGCAGGACAGATTAAAACACACTACAGCACATGAAGAGTTAGTGCCAAGCTAAAACCAGTTTTGTTCTGGTATATACATATATTCCAATGGTCACAATGGGTGCTATTAGACTCCTCTTTCCTTAATGAATGCTACACAATGTTCAAAATTCCAAACAACTCATATACATCTCTTTTTGATTTAATTACACATCTGATTTAACCACAGATTTCCTATTCCTAAGACAATATCTCTTTTCTTGACTCAAATGTTTGGAACTTTGGAAAGGATTTTGGCTGTTTTGGCCTGAGACGGAGAAGGATTGATTTTTCTTTCACTTTCAGTTGAATCTTCCCCTTCATAGACATGTCCATCGGACTCTGATCTGAACCAGTTTCAGGCACAACCTGTTTTGGAGTAAACTTTGCTAATCTACCAATATTCCGACCATTCAATCCATCAAAGTCATTTGATTTTTTTTCAAACTCTTTTCTTTACCATGAATATCTGAAGGTAAAATATGATTTACACAAGGACCCACCTAAGCTTTCCATGACTAAACATCTTGACTAAATATGTATGAGGACTGTTCATTGTTTCAACTCACCCTGGTAGCCACTTCAACCACTTCTAATGAAGTTCTTTCACATTAACCTTTTCATTCAACTTCAGCCTTCTTTCCCTCACTCTACCCTTTTGATGACTCTATTTCTGCTTGGATTGTTTTTCTTCTGCTGACTTTACTAAATGTGGTTTCATTTGTAAGCTGTCTTCAAAAAAGCTGTAACCTTGTGTGATTTTCAACTTTGCCCAGCCTAGTCCATCACCGGCACTTCCACTACATGGCTTCAAATAAGCAATTCAGCTGGCCTTCTACTAAAAGTGGTAGGAGGAGCATTACAAAAACTAAAAGTGGTAGGAGGAGCATTACAAAAACTAAGCAAAAAAGCACCAGTTTCTGATTCAATGGCATCTGTTATATCTTCCAGTAGTCTGCATTTAGCATTTGTTTAACAGAAGCACATTTACCAGTTTGCATTGTGTGCCCGCTGTAGTGATTGTAATGAGGTCAGCCAGGTGGACCTCAAGCGGTATGAGTTCCCTGATTGGGGCTGTTAATCGTGTCCCATTAGGGAGCCCTGGCTGACAGATAAGAACAGGAATGTCAACGGTTCTGTTCACTCTGAAAGCCGGCTCAGAGGAAGCTGGATCAAGGTCAAGGACTGTCCACGTGTAAATAAAGGGTGATTTGGTGATGGGATATTGGCTTCTGTGCAGTTATTTCACTCTCCTATTTCAATCAAAATAGGACGATATGTTGAAACTCTAGTGTACTTTGCTCTGTTCATTCTCATGAAACTTGAAAACTCTTCTGAATAAAACTGAGGTCCACTGTCAGACACAATTTCCTCTGCAAAACTATAAGCAGCAATCAAACTGCAAAATCTCTCATGTTGGGGTGACTATTGTTCAATTCATTGGAAACACCTCAGCACACGTGGAACAATCATCTATCACAATAAATAGCTTTTGCCTTCAAATTCTGCAAAACCATTGTAAAGCCTCGGCCCCACTGTGGCTGGCAACTTCCATAGTTGCAAATGTACCAATGGTGGCTTCTTCTCTACAGAGCTTGACATATTTTTCACGATTTCACCTCGTCTTCTATGTTCTTATCTGACACTGGCCAGAAATTACTTCCTACAATTATCAAACTCATCCCTCAGTGTGGATTGAGGAAAGAATAATACATCCTCTCTGTTGGGTTCCATACCAGATAACAATGGCAACCTACATATTGTCTCAGCATTCTGATCACATGAACTTAATGCCATACTTATCGCAGACAAAATCAGAACCCATGTTGCAATGGGGCTGCAACTAAAGAGCATACTGGATACAAAATGGGTTACAATCTGTCCTGATTGTGAAACAACTGCCACACAAATATTTTTGAAATCTTCTTACTCCAAAAATCAAAGGCAATTTTTCACTAACTGAGCATAAATTCACACCCTAGTACTGAGGGTGTATGAAGCATATACATTGAATCTCTCCTCACCATTATCTAACATATGAGAGATCACAGTACCTACTCCAAATGGAGAGGCACCTCATGCTATCTTAATTTTGTCAGGCTTGTTGTAATTACAAGCATTGTACCATCTACCAGTTTAGTTTTTCACAACCTGAATGCTTTGTCACACTCCTTTGTCCAAATCCATGGAACACCCTTCTTGACTCCATTCAGTGAATGCAATAAAGTTGTCAAACTTGTTATGAATTTACTGTTTTAATTCACCCAGCTCAAAAAATACTGAGCTTAGAAATATTCTGAGGGTGTGGCCCATTTCTTACAGTTTGTGCCTTATTCTGCATGGATGTAGGATGTAATCCAGCTGTAGCTTATTTACTTAAGCAGATGATTAGCAGTTGTTAATTGTGACTTCTCTGACACCATGTTCCATCTCATCCATGGAGAATGTTGCTGGAAGCTTTGTTGAAGACTAACTTTGGCAATGTCACACTAATCTGTGCTAAAATGTATTCTCTTGCAATCCTCCAAAATTACAATATATGAACAGCTTTTATAAATCCACAATAAACTCTCCAATATCTTCATTGTGTAACTAATTCAGTGTTCTGAATTGAATACATATTCAAATTTCCAATCTTTTGCAGCTCAAATTTACTCCAAATGCCTAAAAGTGCTTTTTCATTTAGCAAGAACAAACTAATTCTGGAGTGTTTTACATAATTCTGGTCTGCTACAGTCAGAATTGTCATCCTTTTCTTCCACCAACTGATTATCAGGAATACCCAGGATATTACTAGCAGTGAGAAACATCTCAACCCGCTCCACATATGCACTAAAAGACTCTTATTGTACTCTCCCAGTCTCCCAACAATACAGCCATCTTAAAAAGTCGGTCCATATACAGAAGTCATAAAGAAACAGCTTTTTCATAAAGACCAGGTGTGTGAAATTATTTCTCAGCAAAAAAAACCTTTAAATTCCTCTACTGATTTGCTGGATGTTTAACCAATGCAAATTTATCTGACGAGTAACATCTGCAGTCCTACTCTGTTGCTGAATGGAATGTATTTGTAGAACAGATGAAAAACTGTTCAACACGGGGATAGTGATCTGAGAGCGAAAGCCAGTTTATTCTGGTATATGCATGTATAAAATTGGCCACAAGAGAGTGCTGTTATAATAATCACATAAACAAATAAATTAGTTTTATATTCTAAGAACTATTGTTTTGTTGAAGTTATTTGTGATGGTGTAGCATGTTATAAGCTGGTGTGCAGATTAATGATATTAAGAATAAGCAGATGTTTTAACATGTTAACCTGTTGCTAAACAGCTTCTTTTAAAATAGTATGAATTGGATCAAAATTTATCTTCAGCGGCTTCATATTTTTTCAGGTTCTGTTTTATGAGTACCTACTTTGTAGGATTGAGCCCTCCACTACCACCTGATGAAGGAGCGTCGCTCCGAAAGCTAGTATGCTTCCAATTAAACCTGTTGGACTATAACCTGGTGTTGTGTGATTTTTAACTTTACTTTGTATCGGTTTTTTAAATCTATTTACCGATGGATGGCATAAAGACATCAATATGATTAGATTACTTACAGTGTGGAAACAGGCCCTTCGGCCCAACAAGTCCACACTGCCCCGCCGAAGCGCAACCCACCCATACCCCTACATTTACCCCTTTTACCTAACACTACGGGCAATTTAGCATGGCCAATTCACCTGACCAGCACATCTTTGGACTGTGGGAGGAAACCGGAGCACCCAGAGGAAACCCACGCAGACATGGGGAGAATGTGCAAACTCCACACAGTCAGTTGCCTGAGGCGGGAATTGAATCCAGGTCTCTGGCGCTGTGAGGCAGCAGTGCTAACCACTGTGCCACCGTGCCGCCCACTTGTGATGAGAAGATTATTGAACTTGTTCCTTTTCAATGTGTGCATCCTAAATTTTTAAGTTCTCATTTATGAACATATGCAGAGACATATGTATGCCTCCCTATGATAACACTCAATGCTTCAATAAAATTCATTGACAAATATGGACCAGTACGTTAGCCTGAACTGGAGTTCAAAACTTATAATTTTAGGGCATACTTTGAAACATGGTCAATTTTATTGAGGGACAAAATCTGGCCAGTTCAGGACACAGGAGACTTAAGCAAAATCCATGGGTCATTGGGATCCCTTTGTGGCCACCAACATTTTATGTCACTGGCTTGAACAGCAGTAAATTCACATGACTGCTTACCAACAAGAATTTCTGACTTGCTAGTACAAAACTCCTCCTCTAACACAGAGCCTTTAGTGAGATAATGGATAATTACATTAAATCACAGTCATTGGAATTTTCCTCCGAGAAGCTGATCTTTATACTCGGAGGATGGTTTGCCAGATGTGGAGGTAATTTTCAGTATATGAGACGAATGTTGCCAGAACATAGCCTGGGGTTTCTGATTATACACCCTGAGGTTGCTCCTTGTACACCACCTAGTGGCACTGATGCCTCAGGCAGCACTTGCAGGAAATGATTTACTTTCCAACAGTTTGATCAATAGCAATTAACACTTGCTGCATCAACAGGTATTTTCTCTTTGCAAGGTAGTAATTCCAGTTGCCCGAAAACATACGGTTCTAACTGTGAAGAGACAATAATGCCAGGAGGAGATCGAAAACAATTCAAAAATTTACAGTAAACATTATTATTTGAACAATTGCTAATGTTAAGGATTTTAATTGCAGAAATCTGAGCTGTAGTAAAAGCATTCCTACTGTGGAGTTAGAATGTAATATAAACTATCTTTGTCTCTCACTCTAATGCCTACTCCAGGTCATTGCTCATGTTTGAAAAGTGCTATCATTGTGTTCCCTGAACCGTGAAGTTGAGAAGGGTTTTGCTGTCTTTGCTCATTATGGTCTACATGGTGCAATTTTCCAATTTTTTTCCCCACCAGCTTGTAAATCTCAAAAATAATTATCTTTTTACACTATTGTTGTAAAAACATCCTCTTTTTTTAAAAGGAATAGTCAGGGAGGGGATGAATAAACTCCTAAATAATACAGATCGTATGTCAGAAGAATGGTATCACACCTGGAGCTCTGTACAGTTTTTGCTGATTCAGCTTATTTTATTACTTTATGATTTAATATAAATATTGCTGTCAACAAATGTAGGAAATTGGAAAGGGAGGCCAGTGAAGGCTTCAGCCGCAGTGGCCTCACAGAGTTTCTGATGCTAAAAGAAAGCTGCTATATTCTTAATGATATTGCTTCTGTTTCTCAATACATCCCCAATTATAGCAACCATTGTGCCCCAGCCATCACAACAAAATATGGGAAGATTGTGAATATTGTTACATTTACATTTTTAAATATGCTTTAAATTATTAGATAAATACAAACAGCAAAACAGCAATACATTCACGGCATTGATGACAGACATAATAACGGCACCAGCTTTTCTGTCACTTTTTTTTCCCCTGTAGGGGAGATTGGTATGGGATTACTGAAGTCTTGAAATAGCTAAATAATCAAAAATCTTAGACTTTACAGTGCTACTTTCACCAGTTGCACACCATCTATTACTAGCCACACCATTCATTGAACAAGTTCACGTACAAATCAAATCTTCTCTGAATTAAAGTCATTTCCACATTCAAATATCAATTAAATTTAAAGTTATTTTTGCATAATAGCTCAATTAATTATAGTAATGCGATAATATGAAATAATATAATTGTTCAATTTTCATTTGAAGCTTTTCAGTCTGCTCACTATTCTGGTCCTATTTGTTAGCAGTCCCCTTCTGTCTTACTTCACAAGCTGCCAGTTCCCACCTCTGATTTCATCCTTGATCCTCTACCAACTTGTTTTCATTTTGATTTGGCAACAGTGTTCAAGCATCCTTGTGCTATCAGTTAAATCCAAACAGCCTATGAAAAAGGCCACTTGGCCCATTGAGCTAATCTCTCCACTGTTACAATTCGCAGCATAGCATTCAATTCTGAACTGCCTATGGTCTTCGACAATGCTGCCTGAGAAATTATTAGCCATGGAGGAGACATGGCTCTGTGGCCTCATGTGGTTGTTCATGTGCAACCTAAAGGCCTCACAGCAATTTTCAAGGTAGAGTAGGGATTGGGCCAACATCTTTCTCTTAACTGCTGAGAACAGTTGAAATGGTACTTTATGGCATTCTTTGCAGCTTCTCGTTTGTATGGGAAATGGCTACTGCATTTACCAATGTAGTAATTCTCTGTACTTTGAGTGGCCATTTGTGAAGCATCCTCAGAAGCCTCTCTATAGGTGCAAATTTTTGTATGTTCATTGTGTCCTCCCTCTTCCCAGTAATGTCTATCCACTACTGTACTGAGCTCTCTTTCCCTCCGCCTAAGTTGTTGCTCTGCCAGAGCCCCTGGCAGCCAGAACAGAAAATCTTTGGAGGAAATCTGCGTTATTTTCTGAGATTGTTGCATGCAACAGGATGTTTGATAAAGAGGAGAAAATACATCTTTATTTTTCAAAAGAAGAAGAGCAGGCTGGGGTCTTGTTTAAAATCAGAAATGTTTTCATCATCATTTTCGGTAGCGATGTTACACATTAAGAAAAGTTACTAAGTGGTATTAAATTGTCAACTTGTAAACTCTACACTACAAAAATCCTCCTGCAGTCAGTTTCAAATTATCACATTAAAGCAATGTTGATTTGTTGTGGTCTGGTGGAATCCTAGAATGCTATAGCGCAGAAACAGAGCCCATTAAGGCTATACTGGTGATTTCTCTAAGAGCCATCCGATCTAATTCCATTCTCCAGCTCACTCCTTATGTCCCTCTTGTCAAGCAACTAGATATTTTCCTTTTTGAAAGTTTTTAATGGGGTCTGTTTCAACAACAGTTTGTGGCAGAGAATTCCAAATTCAAACCATCCTCCTGGGCAATGAAACATTTTCTTAGTTCCCTTTAATTATGTTGGAGATTAGCTCTATCCAATGTTTGCACTTGTGTATTGACTCATTGACCAATGGAAATAATTTTTGGTTATTTGCTTTATCAGGACCATTCAAAATAGTAAAAAAAAAACATCCTTTTAATGACATGTTGCCAAGATGGAACTTTCAAACAGGTAAGTCATTCAGATCCTCTTCCAACTGCACTCAAGCTTTCCTGTATGGGCCAGTTTGCCAGCCTGAAGTCATCAGTGGCAAAGTGCCTTCCGCCCCACTAGATCCAGAAGGATGCCATTAATGCATTGGTCACTAGCCTGGCAAGGAAAAAAGTCAAATCAGGAGAGGAATTGAAAATGTTGCCTTGTGTAAATATATTTGATTCTTTTTTCCATAGCAGCACTTCCTCCTCCGTTCCTAGCCTCCACCAACTCTACACTACTTCAATTGTATAACAGTCAAAGCAGCATCACTGGCATCTCTTTTAGGAAACACGTACTGAACAAATACTGAAGGGGCCAGACTTGGAGTGGGATGAACAGAACTGAATTAAATCTGTTCTGCTACATAACTGCAACTGAGCTACAAGTTTGGTTTCTCTTTTAAAACAAAGTGCTCTATAAAGGCTGGCTCAGTGCCCAGTCAACTGCAGCCTGCTCCAACTCAGCTCTACTTATCTACAAAATTAATAGTGGGGAGGGGAAGAAAGGCCTGCTTTTTATTTTTAAAATTCACAAAGAGAAATAAAGAAACTGATTTGCTGAAGGGGATGAGTTAGTATGTTTGGTGTTGATACCGAGGAGAGTTAATCTGGTTGGTCTGAGCCGTGGTTTGGGCAAAGGGAGATCCCAAAAGAGCATGCACAAGCTGCTCTGAGGCATAAAAGCTGGGTTTGATAACCTTCTCAGGAGGATTGTGCATGAGTTACCTCAGGCCTTCCAGTCTGCATCAGACCTGCTGATAGCAGCCAAGCCAAAGCTCCACGCCTTGGAGGCAGAAACGGCTAATACCATCCCTCACAGTATTGAGGACCTTAGAGAGACAGAAGAGTCAGGAAAATGAGGATAACAACTTATTATGGAATTGAAAGAAGATTTTGTTTTAATGGCTCTGAATGCTAACATTCTTACTGAACTTGCAAATAACAAAGCTCACTTTTTTTAAGCAGCTTAAAAAGAACAAAACCAAATGACACGGTTTATTAACAAGAATAAAATGTTTCCGTTTATTTTCAAACTTACTTCATTCAATTTTAACCCATGCAGACTCCTGATGTAATTTTGTAATAAAACAACATTCATATTGGAATTCTGGTTGTTTGGGGAAAATAGCTTCTTTGAAGGATTAAAGCGACAAGGCAAACTACAAGAATGAATGAACCTGGAGGGATTTATGAGCACAAGCTGGACCATAAGAATAAATTACAGCCTTTTTTTCATACCTCTGACTTCAATAATAATTTTTATTTGGATATAATGTATTTCTTTTCATAATAAACCATGCAAACGACAGTTAAATAAACACAGCTGAACAGCACAGTTATTAAAGGCTATTGCAATGTTTGCATTACGGAAAATCTTGTGACATGACACCCAGGAATATCTGAAAAGGGAATCCAGTTTTAATTTTTTACGAGAAATTTGGAAGGAATGCAAAACCTAGCAGAAGTTGTGGACCTAATACAGGGAGGATTGGAACATCTTCCAGGCACTAAATTGTATGTATAATCGGTGCTCCATGAAAAGGATAAGAATGTTCCAAACAAAGCATTATTTCCGGCAACATTTGGAAATTATGCACATTCCACTATCGAACATGGCACTCCCCTATATTTTCATGGGAGTTGATAATATTGGGAGAGAATGCCTTGTAAAATGAACAATATTTTCTATTTTGTTTTCAACTGTACCAATGACAACTTTAATATTCTGAGTTCTATAACCGATTTGCAACACAAATTAATAGAATGTGTCAAAACAGGACTCATATTGGATAGAAAACAACTGTTTCTCTCTCCACAGATGCTGCCACATCTGCTGAGCTTTTCCAGCACTTCTGTTTTGTTATTAAAAGGTCTGTGAGCATGGAACATTTGTAGCTGCAAACAATGTTTCAGTGGCAATCTGCAGCCTCAAATCCACAAATTTCCCCTCATCCTAACTCCCCCAGAGAAGTGTTCCTATTTCATTGTTGATTGGCTTTTTCCTTCATTTTCACCAAGGTGTCAGTGGGCCCATTGGCATTGCCTCGCTACTTCTAGCTATCTTCAAGTCCACTTCAGTTCATGTCTCAATGACATTCACACCTGAATTTTCTTCTTCCTATTCTATTTTTACCCTTGGTTTCTCCTGCAACATCTGCACTTTTCTTCTGCAAATCCTGACAAGTCTGTTGGGTCTTCATTTCCAATTATCATACATGGCTATCTTGATTTCCCTACATGTACTCGGTGACCCTTTTGATTCCTGAACTTGCACTATTGATCTAACTCATTCATTTGCCTTGCTGAATATGTAGTTGATTCTGGACATCTTCCATTATAGCCACATTTCAAAAGCGGTGACCCCCATCTAATCCTCTTGCTCCGGAGCCCAATTCACACATCCCTAGGGTACAGTACTAGACAATATCTCCTTCTGTGAAACACACCCAGCTTACTTTTTCCTGTCTTGTGTATGTTTAGGAAATCAGAGAAAATGTCATTCCTGTGCTGGCTTGAAAACCTTTAACTGCAAAACTGTTCTGATAGAATCCAGTGACTGTGACGTAGTTGCTGTATCTAAATCCAGATCTCTTTTGCTGACAACACTGTGGGAGTACCTTCATCACATGGACTGCAGCGGTTATAAAGGTAGTCCTCCACCACCACCTTCTTGAGGATAATTAGGGATGGCTAATAAATGAGATCCCTACCAACAATTCCCACATTCCAGAAATTGAGTGCATTTTAAAATTAATTTTCTGCCAACTTAATTGGCATTCAATGTGTGATTTGAGGGGGGAAACCCACAAAAAGACAACAGGAAGTAAAAATATAAACAAATGAGAAAGTTGGTGCATGCAATTAATGGGTCCACTTACATACCACATACAAGATTCATAAAGTATAACAAACATTAATGTTACCAGACAGAAACTCAAGGACCTAATGTATAACATAGAAACTCTGTGGTTATAGAGTTGATTCGAGTCGACAAATAGAATTATAAATAAAGATTGCATATGACAATATAACAATACTTTTGGATTTCCATGACACAGAAAAGCACAAAATGCAGATATATTTTAGCTGAGGACAAATTACAATAAATGTTAGAATAAATAGTCACTTCTTGAGATTGAAGTGGTCTCTGAAAAGATAGCAAGATTTACTGAACATAAAAAAAATCACCTTTGTGTCTCTCTTACTTCTTATCAAATGCTGCTGCCTATGATAAAGTGAAAAAACAGGACATTTTTTTCATTTGTAACAAAATGGCTTCATTTCTAAATAGATTTCCTTTATGATCTAATGATACATTTCAAACATTGATAAAAAACTGAAAATCAAACTTTTTATGAAGATGTTGTGCTCCTCAAACTTAGGAAAAAGCACGTCATTTTCTAACTAGACACTTGTCTTCAACTTAATTGTGAAAAATGGTGTATATTCCTGAGTTTGTGTCCTAACCAAGTTTCCTCACATCACATTGGTTAAGCTGATTCCATTCGAGCATAAGCAAATGAACAGAAATGTTTACCCTTCCTTTGGAGTAAGAGGAAGTGAGGACTGCAGATGCTGGAGATCAGAGTCGAGTGTGTGGTGCTGGAAAAGTACAGCAGGTCAGGCAGTATCCAAGAAGCAGGAGAAACGACATTTCGGACATAAGCCCTTCATCAGGAATCAGGAATCCTGATGAAGGTAAACACAATGACTGCAGATGCTGGAAACCAGATTCTGGATTAGTGGTGCTGGAAGAGCACAGCAGTTCAGGCAGCATCCGAGGAGCAGTAAAATCGACGTTTCGGGCAAAAGCCCTTCATCAGGAATAAAGGCAGAGAGCCTAAGCATGGAGAGATAAGCTAGAGGAGGGTGGGGGTGGGGGTGGGGAGAAAATAGCATAGAGCTTTATTCCTGATGAAGGGCTTTTGCCCGAAACGTTGATTTTACTGCTCCTTCCATTGGAGTGAATGGTAATGAAATGATATACATAGCAGTGTAATTTTGGGGTAAATAATATCAGGGATGGAACTGCAAGCCACTGTCTTTCAATTTTTGTTTAAATATCACTGACATTATGGAGTGAAAATCTTTTTTCTCTACTACCTAGTGATGCTTCAGCACGTTTGAGGCAGTTCCTAACAGACATGAGGCCACAGGTCAGAAGTGGAAATGAATTGCACATAATTAGCAATGTCACTCAGAGGTCAGTGGTGTGAGAAAGAGGAAATGTCACATTTGTGAAGTACAGGCTACATACTGAGATTGCTTGCCAATAGTTAAAACAGATTAATGTGAATTTACCCTTTATGTAACATGTGGAATTATGAGCTGAGTTGACTGTTGCCACATACTGATAATCTTCACATAATGAGCACAAGGTATACTGCCATTCTTCTGTTCTGATTCTCAACACTAAACTTCTTCTTGCAAGATTTGCTCCTCATTCAACAACTTAGGGTATTTTTTGGAAGCAAACGGTTACTCACTATCACCTGATTTACCTCTTTTTTTATCCTTGGTACATTCCTGACTGTGTGTTTGAGTTTTTAATCACAAAAGCTTCAACCAAAAATAAGAGTTAAAGATCAGGTTTGAAACATGGTCACCCTTTAAAGAATACCCCATATATCGGAGGTTTCATGCATTTCTGTGTGAATTTTGTTCTTAATTTGGATTTGACAGGAGTACGAGTACAGCAAGTCAAATATAGATTCAGGACATCCAAGTGACTTTCTTTTCAAACTTCCATTAGTAAGTCTCTTTTGGTGACGAGGTTAACAATTTCCAAATCCCTCCTGCATTTTATTCAGCCAGCCTTGAAATACTGGAAGCATTTCTTAGAACTGGGGACTCCAGGGTTGCTGTAAACCCAAGATTTATTCTGATGATCATCCGTTTTCATTTCTCACAGGAGCTAGTAAAACAAAGCCAGAGTGAGATGTCAATAAAATTCTGCTAAAAAGAAATCAAATTCTGCAAGATCAAAGTGTAAGGCACCATAACTTTTTTTTTGTTTAGTATACAAACTGAACTGATTTCAGAAAGCAGTTTGTATCTATTCATGAACTTGTGCATTTGGCAACATTCTCGTTGATTAAGTAATATATTGCTGTGGTTCTGTTCGCCGAGCTGGAAGTTTTTGTTGCAAACGTTTCGTCCCCTGTCTAGGTGACATACTCAGTGCTTGGGAGCCTCCTGTGAAGCGCTTCTGTGGTGTTTCCTCCAGCATTTATAGTGGCCTGTCCCTGCCGCTTCCGGTTGTCAGTTTCAGCTGTCCGCTGTAGTGGCCGGTATATTGGGTCCAGGTCGATGTGTTTGTTGATGGAGTTTGTGGATGAGTGCCATGCTTCTAGGAATTCCCTGGCTGTAATATATTATATAGTCAGTCCATATTCCTCTTGCCACAAAATGCCTCACAAAGAAATTTTTTTTCTAAAAAGTAATTTGAAAGCAAAGTGATCTTTCTGAACATAGAATTGTTTGCCGGTTTGACTGAAATCAATTGTCAATGATAAGCAGAAAAGCCACACCAAGGCAAGAACATCTGAAAAATTTGCTTGTGTTGATCTCATTCTTGTATGAATCCCATTCAGCAAATTTGGATTTTGTCATCCAGATGTTCCACTTTGCTGAAAATGACCACTTCAATCATTCCAGCAATCGATTCATCGTGTATAATTTCCATTCACTGCCAGGACAGTTCTATGAACCCATAACATTGTCACCAGATTTCAGATGACATCACTGCTGTCTGGAAAATTTCACGTCTGTATATCACGCAGAGATGCAAAACTCTTGAGTGTTTTATTTATCTCAAAGATCAAAACAAAATGTCAAGGGCTGAAAATAATGTCATTAGAATTTAAAAAACAACCACTCGAGAACGTTTATCATCATCGTTCTTTTAGGTTGCTTAGTATCCGATCTTTAAATACTGATTTTTATTTCCCTCTGGAATTGGCTGCCTTACAGTTCCAGCAGTCTCTGGTAACAAGATCACATTTTGGAGGTATATTATTATCCCCAAATACACCAGTCACGGTACCTAGCTCTGAGTGCCAGACCTCACTGGTAACCATACAGTAAAATCCAAACAAATTGAAGCCCGGGAGTCCGCCCACAAATCTATGTTAAGCAGAACTGCAAGACAGCTGAGAAAGCCCCATCATAACCCGACTTTGTTTATAAAAGAATTCCATTTTTAAAAAAAAAGAAAAAGCCAGTAATGCAGTAAATATGTGAAAAAATGTCTTTATCCATTTTGATCACATCTTACAGTGGCTTAATTTAGTGAAAGGTATTGAAAAATGCCTCACAGTGCCAGGGACCCAGGCTCGATGCCAGCCTCAGGGACTGTCTGTGTGGAGTTTGCACATTCTCCCCGTGTCTGCGTGGGTTTCCTCCGGGTGCTCCGGTTTCCTCCCACAGTCCAGAGATGTGCAGGTCAGGTGAATTGGCCATGCTAAATTTCCCACAGTGTTAGTTGCATTAGTCAGAGAGAAATGGGCCTGGGTGGGTACTCTTCAGGAGGGTCGGTATGGACTGTTGGGACGAAGTACCTGTTTTCACACTGTAGAGAATCTAATCTAAATAAAAATCGACACTGCAGGTAATATCCACTGCAATGGCCACAGCAGTCAACCAACAACTCATCACAAGCAATCTGTGTGAACGTGTGTTGCATTATCATTTCTTCACATGGTTGGAAACTAATAAACTCACTAATAAACTAATGAACCCAAGAAAGCCTAGTTAAATTAAAACATAACTTAATTTGATCAGGAAGAAATGTGGGAACGTCACCCAGGATTGGTCGTAACAGGAGTTCCCACTGCAAAACATCAGCTTAAAACATGGTCAATCTTTGGTGTTTCTTGTCTGTTGGTTGGAGTGGCTGACAACTTTGAATCAACCAGGATTTCACAGAATCCAAATTTGGCTCATTGCAATTTCACTGGATGGTCTTTCAGATATTGCAGCCTAATCCTGTTTTCTGATTTCCACATTTGTTTTCTGGAGTTGGTTACTGGAAAGGAATCAGAAGCTGAAACATCACTATTTTTTCTTCTGTAAACATGCCAGGCTTAGAAGCATCAAACCAGTGGGAGGAATTTTCCTAAAAGTCTTAGCTGAGATCATCAAAATCTGCATAAACATTAAGCCTCCCTGGTTTGCTTTGCTAACTTGTAATTAAATACCGGGTGGGTTTTTAGGAAAGTCCAGGGACTATCAAAGGAGCAAAGGCCAACTTGCATGTTGACCAGGAAGCAATTCCATAATTCTGCAAGGTCTGCCCAGTGCCATTTGCCTTACAGGCAAAAGAGTTATGAAAGGGATTCAGCTTATTCTTTCTCTGTAGTCCTCTACATAAGTTATAGAGGAGATAATTTTATTTTGTACGTAATGATTGTTTCTTTCTGAGAATATATTTTAATTTATGATCAAGATTAAATTTTTGCCACCTCAAGTGCCCGTTGGGCAATTCAAAATGGGCAAAATGTGCTGGCCAGTGATCCCCACATCCCATGAATGACTAAAAAAAAAACAAAAAAGCAAACTCTCTGCTATCCGTGTGTTTCACTGATTATCATTTAACCAGAATAGGTGTTCCACAGTCCACAACAGAATTGACAGAATTGCAACAGTGGAATATTGGTATGAATGGCTTAACTCAATAAGAAAATCATAAGAATCAAAATAAATTATGAGCTGTGAAGAAAATGGCAACTTAAATCCAAGAGATGTTTTACAGAGGAAGGAAGAAATGAGTGAGACTTTGTGAACAGCTTAAATAAATGGAGATCCAGTAGTGGGAAATGGAAGCTCCAAAGAACATTGTCGAATTTGTGGAAGGTTGAGCCACAAATGATGAAGTAAAGGAAACATACAAATGTATAATAATCTGTGTTATGGATATACAAATAGGAACAGAGTAGACCATTCGGCTCCGTGATCCTAATCATAATCATTCATCAAATCTATTTCTATTTTGAATTTCATGTTGCCATTATAATGATTGTAATGAGGTCAGCCAGGTGGTCCTCATAGACTATGAGTTGCATGATTAGGGCTGTTAACCTGGTCCAATCAGGGAGCCCTGGCTGACAGAGAAAAACAGAAGTGTGCACCGGGCGGTGGGGATCCCCAGTGGAGGGCTCTCTACGCAGGAGTCTTCCCCCTTTCTCTCGGGGATCTGGGGTGGAGGGTGCTGCATGCAGCAGTCCCTGCAACCGCAGATTGCGGTGGTTCACGGACTCCCAGCCCAACTGCTTCGCATGGAGTGGAGTGCATTATTTCTCCCTCCAACTCTATTTTCATTTAGTCCCTACCCTCCCCTTCATTGTTTTGATCACACAGCACTGCCCTTTGATGTGAAGGGC
>NC_057736.1:25554218-25572322 GCF_004010195.1 Chiloscyllium plagiosum
CTCTATTTTCATTTAGTCCCTACCCTTCCCCTTCACTGTTTTGATCACACAGCACTGCCCTTTGATGTGAAGGGCAGTGTTTGTCACTGGCCACCCGGGTGTTTTCATATTTTCCTGGTGGTGGAATTTGAATTAAGATTCGTGCACTTTGTGTCTTTCACTGTGTCTCACACCTGCACACACACACCATGGGTGCTGGGGAAAAAATAAGCACTACCGCAGTTAGGCGATAGTGTGGGGGTTAAATATAAAAAAAAGAAAAAAAAAGAAAAATAAACTGGAGTGTCAATAAAAAAAAAAGAACAGGAGCATTTCCACCAACACCCTGGAGTTGTTCAGGGGGAGGTGGGCGCCGCAGGGAGTGGAGTGCATTATTTCCCCCTCCAACTCTATTTTGATTTAGTCCCTGCCCTCCCCTTCACTGTTTGATCACACAACACTGCCCTTTGATGTGAAGGGCAGTGTTTGTCACTGGCCACCCGGGTGTTTTCCTATCTTCCTGGTGGTGGAAACTGAATAAAGATTCATGCACTTTGTGTCTCTCACTGTGTCTCACACTTGCACACACACAACATTGGTGCTGGGGAAAAAATAAGCACTAGTAAAAAAAAGGAGAAAAAAATTGAAGAAAAAAAATACAAAATACATAAACAAAAGAAAACACAGAAGTGTGTCTCTGGAGAAGGAGCACACAGTGTCCACCAACACCCTGGAGTTGTTCAGGGAGAGGTGGGCGCCGCATGGAGTGGAGTGCATTATTTCCCCCTCCAACTCTATTATGATTTAATCCCTGCCCTCCCCCTCACTGTTTAATCTCACAGCATTGCCCTTTGATGTGAAGGGCACTGCTTGTCACTGGCCACTCAGGTGGTTCCTATCTTCCTGGTGGTGGAAACTGAATAAAGATTCATGCACTTTGTGTCTTTCACTGTGTCTCACACTTGCACACACACAACATGGGTGCTGGGGAAAAAATAAAAAAATAAAAGTTTTTTTTTAAAAATGGGGAGTGTCAGACATTCTTAAATAAGGAAAAAGAGAGCGAAAGAATAAAAATATATAAACAGGAGATTGGAGAGGTGGACACCGCAAAAAGAAAAAAAACAAAAGAAAAAGAAGTGTGTCTCTGGAGAAGGAGCACGCGGTGTCCACCAACACCCTGGAGTTGTTCAGGGAGAGGTGGACGCCGCGGGGAGTGGAGTGTATTATTTCCCCCTCCAACTCTATTTTGATTTAATCCCTGCCCTCCCCTTCACTGTTTGATCACGCAGCATTGCCCTTTGATGTGAAGGGCACTGCTTGTCACTGGCCACTCAGGTATTTCTTTGCTTCCTGGTGGTGGAAACTGAATAAAGATTTGAAAGAAAAAAACAGAAGTGTCAGAGGTTCTGCTTACTCTGAGATCTGGCTCTGAGGGAGGTGGATCTGTGTCAAGGACTCTCCACGTGTAAATGAAGGGAGAGTTGGTGATGGGATATTGGCCTCTGTGCAGTTATTTCAGCCATCCACCCCAATAAACCTTGATTCTATTGCCTATCAGATATTTATGTACCATTTAGTCTCGCAAGACCATGGATCTGTGCCTAGGAAGTCTTTTAGATTAGATTGTCTACAGTGTGGGCGGCACGGTGGCACAGTGGTTAGCAATGCTGCCTCTCAGCGCCAGAGACCCGGGTTCAAATCCCGCCTCAGGCAACTGACTGTGTGGAGTTTGCACATTCTCCCCGTGTCTGCCCGGGTTTTCTCCGGGTGCTCCGGTTTCCTCCCACAGTCCAAACATGTGCAGGTTAGGTGAATTGCCCATGCTAAATTGCCCATAGTGTTAGGTGCAGGGGTAAATGTAGGGGAATGGGTCTGGGTGGATTAGCGCTTCGGCGGGTCGGTGTGGACTTGTTGGGCTGAAGGGCCTGTTTCCACGCTGTAAGTAATCTAATCTAAAAAAATAGCCCTTCGGCCCAACAAGTCCACACTGACCCTCCGAAGAGAAACCCTATATTTACCCCTGACTAATCCATCTAACACCACAGGCAATTTAGCGTGGCCAACTCACCTAACCTGCACAACTTTGGAAGGAAATCGGAGCACCCGGACAAAACCCACACAGACACTGGGAGAACGTGCAAACTCCACACAGACAGTTGCCTGAGGTGGGAATTGAACCCGGGTCTCTGGCACTGTGAGGCAGCAGTGCTAACCACCGTGCCACCATGCCGCTTCAATCTTTGTTGGGAGAGCAGAATGTGTTGTGGCTGTTAGCCCACATGAGAGTGGCAGTCTTGGCTGCAGTGACTGCATTTGAAGGCGCTGTCCTTTGGTGTTGTCCTGATGCTGTTCTATTGGCAGGTGCCCTTCAGAAGCAAGCCTCAGCTTCTCTTCTCCTCTTTTTAAACCTCTGCATAATTCCAGCCTCCAGTGAGAGTGATCACTTGCAATGTTCTCCCACCTATTGATGTTCATGTTCAGTGACTTCATGTCTGTCTTGCAGACATCTTCGAAATGAAGATGGGGCCGCCCTTGTGCTATCTTGCCAGAGGCTAGTTCCCCGTACAGCAGGTCTTTCGGGATCCTCCTGTTTGACATGCGGTGTACATGGCCCAGCCAGCGGAGACAACGATGTTGGAGCAGGGTGAAGAGTACCTGGGCATGAGCAGGACCTCATTGTTGGTGACTCGGTCAGTTCACTTGATGTCCAGGATGTGTCTCAGGCGACGAAGGAGGAAGGTGTTGAGACACCACTCTTGTCTGGGGTGGAGGCTCCAGATCTCGCTGCTATAAAGCAGTGTGCTGAGGATGCAGGCCCTGTAGACTGCAATCTTGGTGTGCATCGTTAGCTTTCTGTTCTCCCAAACTCTCTTTGTCAGACTGACAAATGTTGAAGCTGCTCGTCCAATCCGTCTGTTGATCTCAGAGTCTAGGGAGAAACTGTCCGTGATGGTGGAGCCAAGGTTTGTAAACTCGTGGATTACCTCCAGCTTGTAGTTGTTGATGGTAATGGCAGAGGGGTGCTTACTGTCTTGAACCAACACGTTGGTCTTCTTCAGGCTGATGGTCAAGCTGACGTCCTAGCAGGCTCTTGAGAAGCTGTCCATGAGGAGTTGCAGTTGCTCTTCCAAGTGTGTCGCCAGTGTCGCATCATCTGCAAACAACATCTCCCTGATGAGTACTTCACAAACCTTGGTTTTTGCCCTCAGCCTAGACAGACTGAACAGCCTCCCATCCGATCTGGTGTGGCGATAGACACCATCAGTCGATGTTCCAAAGGCATGCTTCAGCATGACTGCGAAGAAGATACTGAACAAGGTGGGGGCCAAGCACACAACCCTGCTTCACACCGCTGCGAATGTTGAAGGACTCTGAAGAAGAGTAGTCAAGCCGAACGATGCCCACCCTGTCTGTGTGGAATGACTAAGCTATCCTGAGGAGTCTTGGGGGACAACCAATCCCAGTGAGGATTTTCAACAGGCCTTCTCTGCTCACACAGT
The DNA here is from genome assembly GCF_004010195.1 of Chiloscyllium plagiosum. NCBI lineage: Eukaryota > Metazoa > Chordata > Chondrichthyes > Orectolobiformes > Hemiscylliidae > Chiloscyllium > Chiloscyllium plagiosum. The sequence continues at coordinate 25,557,701 of NC_057736.1, forward strand.
CGAAGGCCTTTGTGAGGTCAATGAAGGCAACGTAGAGTGGTTGTCTTTGTTCTCTGCATTTCTCTTGTAGCTGTTGAAGGGAGAAGATTATGTTGATTGTGGTGCATTCTGACCTGAAACCGCACTGAGATGTGGGATATACCTTGTCGGTGATTTTCTGCAGTCTGTTCAGGACCACGTTAGTGAAGACCTTCCCAACGATGCTCAGTAAAGTGATTCCCCTGTAGTTGTTACAGTTGCTTCTGTCCTGTTTGTTCTTATATAGGGTGACAATGTTGGAGTCTCTCATGTCTTACAGTACTGCTCCCTCTTTCCAGCGCAGTTGATGGTCTCTGGTGGAATGCCATCCAAACCTGGTGCCTTCCCATTGGGCAAGCTGTCGATTGCTTTACTCAGCACTTCGACAGTCAGCAATGCGTCCAGTTCCTCCACGACAGGCAGGCATTCCACGGCGTCGAGCACACTGTCCGAGATGCTGTTTTCTCTGGAGTTGAGTTCAGAGTAATGCTCCACTCATCTCTCCATCTGCTTGCCATGTCCTTGATGGTCTCACCTGTGTCAAATGATGATAGAATGCTTTTGCATAGTTGTAGCCAGTCATCATTTGTGCTGCATCTGGCTGTTTTCTGGGCCTTGCCTCTTGCTATCCTTAGTGCTTGCATGTTGCCTGAGTGGGGTGGTGTTTGTGCTTAGTAGTGCAACATGCTTTGCCTCAATGACAGCTGTGAGCTTACTTGAGCTCGCTTCAAACCAGTCCCAAGTCTTGCCCTGTTTCTTCCAGAAGGTCTTGAGTGCAGTGCTGTGGATAGTGTCTCTGAGAGAGTCCCATCTCTGCTGAACATCTCCTTCTGGTGGGTCCACAAGGAGTGCATCTTCCAGTGACTTGATGAAATCTGCCACTCTGTCTGGCTGTTGGGTCTTACTGGTATCAATGCGCTGCTTGCCTGGAGGTTTGGCGTAGTGCATGCTCTGTGGCCAAAGTCTGATCTTGCAGCAAGCCAGAGAGTAACCCGTGTCGCAGTTGTGACTCTGAAAGGAGTAAGTCATGAGCACGTTCCTCAGGTGACAGCATCTGGTGATTATCAGGTCTACCTGGTACCAATGTTTGGAGCAGGCATGTCGCCAAGACACTGGGCTGAGCTTTGGTCTGGAAGTCGGTGTTGGTGACACACAATTTGTGGAGCGTGCAGAGCTCGAGCACTCGTTGTCTATTGTCATTCATACTGCCAATCCCATACTGCCCCAGCCAGGCGTTGTGGTCGGGTGCCCACTCTGGTGTTGAAGTCACCAAGTAGCAGCAACTGTTCCTGACTTGGGGTCCCCTGTATTATCATCAAGAGCTGGTCATAGAACACATCCTTTGCGTCTTATGTAGAGTACAGGGTTGGGACATAGGCACTGGAAAGGTTGACAGGCCTGTCGGATGTGTGGAGTCAGAGTGAGAAAATATGCTCCGTCCCGTTCTCACTCGGGTCTGCTATCTTCAGCAGCGAGTTCGAGTTCTTCACAGCAAAGCCGACAGCATGCTCTCTGGTCTCGTCTGGGCCTTTCCCCTGCCAGAAGAAAGTATAGTCCCTCTCACATAGGGTTCCCAATTCTGTCAGGCATGTCTCTTGGAACGATGCAATGTCTACTTGGAGTCTCAGCAGTTCATTGTTAATCGCTGCCGTCTTGCATGTGTTGTTGATTTCCCGAAGATCATCTGATATATCAATGATCATGGTCCGTATAGTCCAGTATCCTTGTCTGAGTGCTGGCTTCTTTCTTTATCTTCTTGTTGTGGTCGATGCAGTGTTTACAGGCCGCAGGTCGGGCTACTTGTATCCCTAAGCCCCACGCACCCAGTGGAGCGGGCAGACTGTGGTGGAACAGCACCTCAATGGCTGGAGGCTGTCTAACTTGAGACAGGCAATAGCTGTCCAGTGAGGCACCATGGCCTCTCCCTCCACCAAAACAACCCCTGGCACCTTGCTCTACACCAATCAAGCGCAGGCTTACAACCAGTAGACTGTTGGTTTCCGTGTTGTGCCGTTGCGGTGAGGCAACGCTGGGGTTTCCTCTCCAGGGAGGAGACCTGGGTAGGTTTGTATGGACGACCTACATTTACCTATGCAGCAGGTCACCCCTCTCCATCGATGTTGTCCAAGGGAAGGTCAAAGGCCGATACAGCTTTACACGAGTGTTGTCACAGGAGTTGCCAGAAAGAGGTTGAAAACAACGTCGGACTGCCTAGGGACTCCAGCTCCGGATTTGTCCTCAGGGTTTACTCCCGAAGCCTTTCCCATGAGTGAGTATGACCGCAGGACAGCAGAGGTTTGAAATCAAAGCTCCACACCAACTAACCCCAATAAAAACACTACTCTCCCACACCAACCACCCCCAATAAAAACATCTCCCTCCCCCACCACCCCCCAGTAAAAACATCCCGTATCCTCCTCCCTCACGCCCCCATCATAAAACATTTCTTTCCGTAATTAACCCTAGCCCCCCACCCCTGACAGAATAGGATGACTATGTACCTCAATCTTTAAAATATTTAATATCCAACTTCCACCACCTTGTGAGGCAGAGTGTTCATATGTCCACAACCCTCTAAAAGAGAAAAGTGCTCACTGTCTTTGTCTTGGAAAGGTTATTCTTAATTTTAAAACCATGCTTGAAAATATTGAAATATTTTAAAATATTGTTTCCACATCCACCTTATCAAGACAATTCAGGATCTAATGCACTTCAATTAACGCCACACAAAGCCCCCCACCACCACACAGCTCACTCTTCTGAACCCGAGCTTACAGAAGATTGTTAAGGTTGGGTGGGGCAAAGGAAAACTGAGGAGGGATTTGGAACTGAGCATGAAGAATTAAAATTCGATAAAAGAAGCAGAATTTATAAATAAGCCAGTGAGGATGAAAATAAGACTTTACAGTATGATCAGATTCAAGCAATTGTGTTTTGGAGTTTGTGACGGAGGGCAGGCTGGGACATCTTGGAATCTGATGTTGACAGCAGCACAAATAAGGATTTTATTGACAGAAGAAAATGCTATGGTGACGACATTATAAGTGAAGGTTGTGAACTGATGATGTGAAATGAAGCTAATTTCAGGGTCAAACAAGGCACCACAGTGTTGTGAACAGGGTTCTCACTCCCTTCACTTGCCAAGCAATTCACACACGTTTACAAGGCCTATGTTCAATTAGAATGCTTTTTGTTTGATAAATAGTTGAGCAACAATTTCCATGGTCTAACCTAAATAACGGTTACTTAGGCAAAGTGCACTGCAGGATCGTTCCAGCCAGTGGAGTATACACTGACATTGGACCAATGTCTTTCAGTGAGAAGGATGGGAAAAGTAAAAGCAAAATTCATACTGATTCTCAAAGTCTGAAATCAAAATAGAAAGTGCCATAAAAACTCTGGTAGCATACGTGTAGAAAGAAACTGCAGGAAGAACATTGGTAAGCAAAAGGAATATAAACAAAATCAATCAAGGAGTGAACCAAATGTGATGTTGATTGGGGTAACTAATGCTATTGTACAAAATCGTATTACAGCAACAGCTCTGCAACGTGTATGTATAAAACACCTTTAACAACATAAAAAATGCCAATGTCCTTATCAAAAATGTTATAAAGTCAAAATCAACACTGAGTCATCTTGATGACCAAATACTTGAGCAAAGAGGTGAATTTTATGAGTACATAAAAGAGAGAGGTGCGGCAGAGAGATTTTCTATCGGCTCCTGTGAAATATTCACCAATTACTCATCTTATACAAATTAGCAGAGCAATGTAGATTATTCAGTAGACAACAGACTGACAACTACAGTCCCTTCTGATATAATGCGATAGTTCCGTTCCCATGCAATCCTGTGTTATAAGAAAATTGTGTAATAGCAGCACCATTTAAACCAATGGGATTGGAATCACAATGTAGACAATACAGTTCATGGTCTACAAATAATGGACTAAATTCTTCAATTGCGTTATAGCCAATTCATGTAGAAGAAACGCACATTATAGCAGAACCGACTGTACTACAGAGACTGTGGCATGAGCGAAGAATAAAATTGCCATTCATAAATTTAGAATGTGTTAAAGCACTTCCAATCTAAATAAGTATTTTTGAATTATAATAACTACTTTAGGCAATGCAGCTACCAATTTACACACAGGAAAACCCTACCAACAGCAAAGTGTTGAATGATCAGATGATCTACTCTCATGATATTGTTTCACATGTGAACACAAATTTCCCTTGTTCTTCTTTGAATAGTGCCACGGGATTCCTGAGATGAAAGATGAAACTTTATAGAACAGCACTCCCTGCATGCTCTGCGCAGAAGTATCTGAAATAGGACTTGGGTCCATAACTTAATAACTGAAGAGATAATCTTATCTTTCCAGGCTTGTTAATTTCTTACACTTCCAAAGACTCACATATGTTGTTTCTGTGGGTCAAATGCAAGCTCAAGTGCATTTAAGCATCATTTTACCTGATTGTCATTTGACACCAAAATTAAAGGTTGAGTTCAACTTCATCCTAGCCTGCTACAAAGAACATCACATTAGGTAACCAGCACATGACAAGATTCCAATGTCGTAGTGACAGTACAGTGGGATAGTGTGTTGTGCTTTAATACCACTAGTCCACTAAAAACAGGACTATATGTTTTATTAAATTCATGTTCATCTCCAGCAATCTGCAGTTGTGTAGAAAATAATGTTGTTTTGTCTAAACATTGGCAAGCACACTTTAAATAAAAAACCATTAAAACCAGACCTTAAAAATTTTATTGCATGTCCATTGCTTTCATAAAGAAAATATACTGTTTCAAAACCTATCTATTACCGACACCTCCTTCTGCCAATCCCATCCACAGAAAGTGGATTTCTCAGTAGTATGTTTCCTGCACAGTTATAGAGTCATAGAGAAGTACAGCAATGAAACAGGCCTTTCAATCCAACTCGTCCATGCCGACCAGATATCCTAAATTAATCTGGTCCATTTGTCAGCACTTGGCTCCTATCCTTCTAAACCCTTCCTATTCATATACCCATCCAGATGCCTTCTAAACGTAATTGCACCAGCCTCCACCACTTCCTCTGGCAGCTCATTCCATACACGCACCACCCTCTGTGAGAAAAAATTGCCCCTTGGATCCCTTTTATATCTTTCCTCTCTCATTCTAAACCTATGCCCTCTAGTTCTGGACTCCCCCAACCCAGGGAAAAGACCGTGTCTATTTACCCTATCCATGCCCCTCATGATTTTATAAACATCTATAAGGTTGTCCCTCAGTCTCTGAAGCTCCAGAGAAGCAGCCCCAGCCTATTCAGCTTCTCCCTATAGCTCAGGCTCGAAGGAACAACACTTTAGATTAGATTACTTACAGTGTGGAAACAGGCCCTTCGGCCCAACAAGTCCACACCGACCCGCCGAAGCGTAATCCACCCAGACCCATTCTCCTACATTTACCCCTTCACCTAACACTACAGGCAATTTAGCATGGCCAATTCACCTAACCTGCACATTTTTGGATTGTGGGAGGAAACCAGAGAACCCGGAGGAAACCCATGCAGACACGGGGAGAATATGCAAACTCCACACAGAGAGTTGCCTGAGGCGGGAATTGAACCCGGGTCTCTGGCGCTGAGAAGCAACAGTGCCAACCACTGTGCTACCGTGCCGCCCACCAGAGTAACCAGTATGAAACCTTCACACTTCAGCAGGGAACCTACACGTCCTAGCTTCTGCCTTTTAATACTCAAACATGAATAAACTGCGAATTTCAATTGTTGAATACTATGATTTGGAATGAAAAAGAAGTGGATTTTTTTTTAATGAGTGTTCACTGAGTGAGATCAATTGAATTGCTTTACATTATTCGTTTAGGCAAGCAGATTGCTGTGAAAGTTAATCATCTCGTGCAAAATACTTGAATTGTTTTCTGTTTTCGTTTGAATTGCTGACTGAACATAGGCATACCAAGATTTTAAAATCAGTTATTCTCATTACCTGCAGTTCATGGGGGACATCTTCACATAAACAATATCTAGATGTCTTCATGATTTAGTACTACATCTCTTAGGTTTCAAAACAAGTTTCTGCATCATTGTGCATTCTCAGTTGATAATGTCCTTCTAGTTATCATGTGTAATTCACTAATCTTTAATGCGACAGGGTTATTGGCTGTATTCAAATGCTGACGACCATTAGCTTCTATATTTTTGTTCATAAATCTCCTGCCTAATAATGCCTAGAGGCAGAGGCTGCATTGAGCTTTTGTTCCGGTGAGTATCTGGGATCTGATCTTCCTGCCAGATAATATTTTCTGTATCATGGAGCATTAGTAATATTGGTTGTATGGAATGGCACAGGGTTTTGTAATCAGCAGACATTGGGTAATTCACCCAGTACTTTAACACTTTCACTGCCGGTGATGATTTTGTTCAAAAGACAAAAACTTCACAAAACTAAATCGTAATATTAGCAAAGGAGTCTCCTGATCAAGACTAATTGCAGCACAAACTTTACTATTGCACATTTCAGCCTTGTGCAATTATCTTTTTTGTTCCATATCCTTCTAATTAAAAGTGTTGTTTAGCAATTCAATGTTGTTGAAATTACCTGCAAGGTCTTGTCATTCAGCTGAGTTCCTGAACTTCACTGTAAAACAGTTGAATTGTTGAGTCAATAAATTGTGAATTACCAGCACATGCTATAAATAATCAGATTTATTTAGTGGCTATCAAAATTGATAGGGTTCATAAAAGGTTTACCAAGATGTTGCCAAGACTGGAGGGTTTGAGTTATAAGGATAGGCTGGGACTTTTCTCACTAGAGCATAGGAGGTTAAGGGGTGACCTTATAGAGGTTTATAAAATCATAAGGATCATAGATAAGGTGAATAGCAAAGTTCTTTTCTCTAGGTGGGGTGTTTAATATTAGGGGGCATACTTTAAAGCTGAGAGGAGAAAAATTTAAAAGGAACCTAAGGGGCAACTTTTTCACACAGAGGATGGTTCATATATGGAATAAACTGCCAGAAGAAGTGGTAGATGCAGGAAGCAACAGGTACATGAATAGGAAAAGTGACACGGGCCAATCACAAGCAATTGGGACTAGTTTGGAAAACTTGGTCGGCATGGATGAGTTGGACCGAAAGTTCTGTTTCCATGCTGTATGACTCTATCACTCTATGACTCTATGCTTGCTTCTTTTTACATCAACTTGCACCTGAATAGCACTGCCTTTAGATTTGCTGCAATAGATTTTGTATCGTTGCACTTTTTGAGGATACGGTAACATAGATTAGCATGTAGATGCATGTCAGAGACACAAGCACTCTGATTTCCTGTCCTGTGACTCTAACTCAGGGTTAAACTGCTCCCAAACATAAAGCCAGCACATTGCTCACAGAGCTGTCATTAGGTTCTATTTGTCTCCAGGGGATAGATTGTTCCTGTCAAGGAAAGCGTATTTTATTCAGAAAGCTAAAAATAAATGGGTTTTCAGCTGCAGAGTTTGTTGCAGACACTAACTTTTCAGATGCTTACTTTCTACTCCTCATCAACCCCCTCCATTTCCCCAAGCCGCTAACTCACAACACCACTCCTTCTTTTGAAACATTGATAGTTTAGAGGCAAATAAGAAACAACTACAAGTGTTCTTTGAAGTTGATGGAGACTCATTTGTAAAGGGCAGTAATTCTCCTTCAACTTTCTAATTCAATACTACCCCACAAACAACACCAAGAAAGTCCCTTAAGTCACACTTTTACATTCCTATTCCAAAATCTTCAGTATACACATTAAAACCTGCTAGTCCATGTTCATCATGGTCAAATGAAAGAAAAATAATGAAAGTTGGGATCCAGCAGGGGTATTTTAATCCTGGTTAGCATGTGCTTAAATATGACAATGCTTCTGTATTCTTCATTTATCCAATTGTGTTCAATATACAAGCATTTATTTGGTGCTCCTTCTAGCTTAGCGTCCACTGATATGACATTTGGGAGAATGGGAGCTAAGATGCATGTAATGATCCCAATTTGCTGCTGCTGCTTTCCCAAGGATGACCTTTACCCATTCCTTTGTCTGACCAACTGCTGTTCTCTCTCTCTGGGCTTCATCCCCACCTATCGTTTATTCTTCCCTCCTCCCTCATCCTAAATTCAGCATATATACTAATGTTTTCCTCGCTACAACCAGTTCTAAACAAGAATCACAGGATCCAAAATGTTAACTCTGCTTCCTCTCCACAGATGTTGCCAAGCCTGCTGAGTTTTTCCAGCAATTTCTGTTTTTGTTTCTGATTTCCAACATCCACAGTTCTTTGGTTTATTTTGTATCTAATGTACATTGCACTGCCAAAGTGTTTTCACCTCATTTCCTTGTCAATTGAATCCCAATTGGTCTAGTCACGGGCCAAGGTAGGACAACCTGATCTGACCTGTCTGTCAGTCTTGGACATTCATGGAAAGTGGACAGGGGAGTAGTACCAGATAACAATAAGAGAGAGAAAAGCATCTTCTAAAACCTCAACTGATTCTATGTTGAGTTTCCATCTTATTTTCCTCTCAGTTGATGCATAAACTCCATGGCATGACAGAAGCTACTTTGATGTGGTGATAGTTCAACTCATGGCCCCAAAGGCATGTTTGGTGAAGGTGGGAGGAGGCTGCTTATAGCTGGCCTTGCTACAGTTGCGTCTCTTCCAGGATGTCGGAATCCAATGTCCTGCACCACAGTCAGACAACTGCTAAGCACACAAGGCAGCATTTGTTAGATGCTTCTGGAGAAGATCACCAAGGTTGAATTTCATATTCAAAGTGCATTTTCCTTTTAAAAGCTAGATCATGAAGATTTGGCTCATCATCCTCCAATAAGATATACCCACTCCTTTACCTTCACCTATCCCTGCTTCTGTTCAGCTGTACTCAATAATGTATCACTTGTGCTGCCCTTTTGCTGCCTATACAAATCCAATATATCAGAGCGCATGTCTCTGAGCTGGTAGGTTGACAAGGGAATAGTAGTGTTCGGCAGGTTGCAATCTCTGCATAAGGAAACATATTCAAACATTTCATACATTTCCAATGTTTCTGGAAAGCTAATTTGACAGTACTTCAGGTAGGACAATGCACTTAATCTCTGAATGTACAATTGGGATAGCAACCCAGTTATAGAAGTGACTTTTACATTCCTTCCACTCCCACAAACTCCAAGATTGTGTATTCTCAAAAGGAACATGGTCTCCTTGCGTAAGACTCCTATCCTTCTGTGCCAGGAACTTCTTTTTGTTCCACCAACTTTCCCAGAGAAGAATGAAACCAGGATGAGGATTCTAAAATAACTGCAGAGTGACATCAAAGAGGCTCATGTTAACCCAGGGACTGCTAAAACAAAACAATGTTTTATTTCATTGACAAAGCGTTGTAACCTGCCACCTTTTAGCATTGGCCTGGTAATGCTGGGAGAATGAATAAAGAATATTAAATCAAGAGGCCCTCAGCTCATGGGCACAAGAAGGAATTTTATAAGGACAATTATAAGAGGCAGAATGTGCCAATTGATAGAGTGAAAACTAAAAAGCGATCTCCTTGGTGAGAAGTGTTACTAGTTGAGGCCAGTGAATGTTTTCCTGCATGATATTATATGCATTATACAAAACAATAAAGAATATACAGAAGGAAAACAAAAGACTTACAATAAAGAATATACAAATGTATATCTGCTTTTCAAGATCTTGGACATTTTCATAATGCTTTTCACTATTCATGAAGTAATCATAGAGGCTGGACACTGTTACAATGCAGCTAATATAGTCAAACATGACAACCACTTCATACATAGCAAGATTACACATAGAGCAGCATAATTGTTGGTTGAGGCCAGGGCACCAAGGTAAATTTGCCCTGCTATTGTCCAAAAGAGGACATTGGTACTTTTCATATTTGTGAGAGGACAGGCTTTTCTTTATGTCCCAAAGGAATCCTCATCCTATCCCAAAGGCAGCAGCACTGATAGTGCAACACTTCCTCAGTACTGTATTAAGTGTCAGAAGAGATAATGTCAGCTTTGGAAGTCGATTCAAACATAACGTTCTGACTCAGATGGTAAGAATGCTGCCAATAGCCCAACACTGCTGCTGTGATGTTTGTCCAGTTGCTTTTGTGACTTCTAGTCTGATTCTATTCGTGGCACAACCCATGACATTTCATAGCCTATAGCAACATGCCACTATTGGCATCAAACAATGAAGCTCTTTGCTTTCCGGATTTGTTGCTACCATCCATTCCTGCCAGAGAAGAGGGAGGTCATTACAAAGATGACATTTTCCGTATAACTGCAAATAGTAAAATAACATGACAAACTTCACATTTAGGCAAATAGTCGCCTTCTTAAAAGAACTGCAGGGGCCTGAGAATTAATATTATGGTGCAGTTCTAGATGTAGGTTTGCTCGCTGAAAGTTTGTTTCCAGACGTTTCGACACCACACTAGGTAACATCTTCAGTGAGCCTCTGAATGAAACACTAGAGGAACCTCGATTATTCGAATATCAGATTATCCGAAGGAGATCTCAAGGTCCTGATAGAAACATTACGTCAAAGAGCAGTTTCAACTCTGATCGCGTCTTTTGTTTACTGGTACAATGATTTAAAATGAACTCACTGAAATGCTGCCGAGAACAGTCCTGGACAGTCCAGTCACCGTCACTAAATGACAGACCTTCTGCCCTCTCTCTCTCTCCCCCGACACTTTCCCTGGAGTTCTACACAAGGGTGTACCCTAAACCCCCCTTCCCCAGATAATCTCTCTACCACTGGCCTGTATAGGGCAAAGATGGAACCTATCAAACAGTTGCAGTAAAAAGGTATGTGTGTGTGTGTGTGTGGGTGCACTATTTGGAGACTTATCCCACAAAGGTAGCAGCAGTCTTACTGTTGGTGTACGTCTGGCTGCCCTGAGGGTGGGGGACAGGGGAGCGCAGCAGACTGGCCGGGGATAGGGACAGGCACAGGGACAGGGTTTGAACGGTGGTAGAGGTGGACGGGGGGCGCGGAGCATGGATTGGACTCTCCTCTACATCAAAGACATCTTGGAAATGCCTGCCAAGGTACTCTGACCCCTTGGCATCATGGTAGCCCACAAACCCACCAACACACTAAAACAGCAGCTAATGAACTTGAAAGACCCTATACAGACAACACGCAAAACTAATGTCATCTACAAAATACCTACAAAAGAGTTGAAGGCCTTAGTGATCAATATTCATGTTTTTCTAACAAAAAATACTTCAAGAAAAAGATAAACAGAAATCTGTGCATTGGTTCCCCTACTTACATTGCTAAAGCTAACCCATATAACCCCCAGACTCATAACTATATTTCGCACTCCAGTCATTCAAAATGCAGAAGTTCCAAACTGCCTTGAAGAAGACAAAGGAATTTCAATTTAGTGTGTGATCACTTCCAAAATATCAAGTCATCACAAAAATTTAACATGGGGTCTAATTTGTATTTTTCTTTCTCCCTTTCCTCTCAATTAATCCAGGAGAATGTTAGAACTGCAGATGCTGGAGAGTCAGAGTCAAAAAGTGTGGCATTGGAAAAGCACAGCAGGCCAAGCAGCAGTTCCTGATGAAGGGCTTATTCCCAAAACATTGACTCTCCTTCTCCTTAGATGCCACCTGACCTGCTGTGCTTTTCCAGCCCCACACTTTCCGACTCTCAATTAATCCAACCAATGACGTCTGAATACTTGTACTATATATTGAGAAAGGTGACAATGTATTAAACGGAAGTAAGCAAAATTATCGTTAGATTTAGAAATCCTTATAATCAGCAAAGTTTAAACTTTTGATCATAATACAGTGGTGCCTCGGAATCCGAATCTAATTCATTCCAGGAGGCTGTTCGGATTCCGAAACTATTTTCCCCATAAGAAATAATGGAAAGTGAATTAATTGTTTCTGGACCCAAAAAAAACATTTTCAAGACACTTTTAACTGCAAATACACATGGTTCAGGTAAAATAAGATGAGTAAATTACCTAAATATCAAGTAATAATAATAAAAGCAAGAAATAAATGTACTAACATGAAAAAACTTCATTTACCTTAGTGAGGAGTGCTAATGGTGAATGCACTTATTTGCTTCACTGCTATTCTTGGGTGCCATGGTGAATGCACAGGGGTGATAATTAAAAAAACCCAGCACAAATCAAGGTGAAAACACAAGGTAAACTAGTGATGGACAAACGAGAGATGCTTTCAAAACTACGTCCCGGGACGAACTGAACAAACAATGTGTGACCTGAACGGTACATGGTGTTCGGATTCTGAAAATGTGTTCGGATATTAAGGCAAAATTTTCTCGAAATAATTGTTCGGATTCCAAGGTGTTCGAACAATAGGGCGTTCGGATTGCGGGGTCATCACTGTACTTCAAAATTTGCTTGTAAGAATACATTATATCCATAAATCATAAAATTCATTGATTACACAACATTTGTATGTGCATTAGCAATTTGAGAAAAAATGTTCTAAACAGTCCAATATCATTTGTGTCCTGTCGATGAAATGGAACAAGTGGGTACAAGATAAAATTCAAAGGCTCTGTGATGATGCAGAACAGACGTTGTAAACATGTTTCGGTTATTTTTAAAATGTTCAACATCTGCCCACAGCATTCTGGTAAGTGCATAACAATACTGTAAAAATCTAGTTACTATGTAATTACATGCTTGTTAAAAGGTTGTTGCATGCTTATTTTTATATCCTTTTGAAGAAAAAGTTCCCAGACTGAAAAAAGCGAAGAGTGTTAAAGTATTATGACTGTTGTCTTCATGGAATCCAGAAGTGAAAGATTTCTTTTCTCCTTAACTGAGAAGCACCGGTATGTGCTCAAAGTTCATAATGTAGTGCACAAACAATATTTAACAATGACATTGACTACAGTATCTCTGCAGGAGGTGGAGAGATGGAGATCCGGGAATGGGTTAGCCCCTTCCCACTAGAAAAGGCATGGGGCAAGACCTCCACTTGCTGCCCCAGTTGTGTTTCCTACAGGAAGGAGGGAGGGGTGGGTGGTCATTATTGTTTGAAGGTCAGGTTTCTGGTCAATGAGAGCCACAAAAAAATGCAAAGGAGGAGGTTGCAGTAATGCTCCAGAAAACAGCTGTTCTGGCACCAGAGAAATGGGAATCCATTTAGTGGGCAGAAGAATGTGAAGCAACATAAAGGATATAAAGAAGCTATAATAGGGAAATACTTCTTATTTGGTACAGTGTGGGCTCTGTTTCAATCACAAAATGTTAATGCAAAATGTTTCCGATCAGCATAGGGAAGTTATTCCTTTATTGTGTTTTTAAAATAGTAATATTAAGATTCACAATATTTTCATGTTATGCAATAAAATTTCAAAGTTCTCTGACAATGTGAGAACTCATCCAACTGCAAAACTATATTTACCAACACAACATAATATTCTCAGCTTTAAACACAAGTAATTGAAAATGTCTTCTGGTAGTTTTTCACAGAAAATCACTGCTAAACTATTGAGTCACCAAATGGGTATTTGGTTACCATCAGTAAATTTTGATCAATGTTGATTAATGTAAGGCTGACTTGTTATTTGGGAAGATTTTACTCCTTGTGATCTCCTACTCTAGCCTTATTGACCCTGCTAAGGCAACATTTTTTGTCCACTCTCTGGATGTTTAGAGTGCACCCGAGGTGTAATTGATCATAACTGTCCCCATGCAGCCCACCTGCTGCAAAAATGGTTCATCCTTGTGTTTAAATCCCTTCATTACCTCGCTCCATTTTGCATGTGTAAATCTCCCAGGATTACTATAAACCCAACATGGTACATGTCGGCACAAATGCTGTCGGGAATAAGAGAAGGAACATAGGACAGCGGGACTTCGGAGAACTAGCAAGCAGGCTGAAAAGCAGGACGTCCAAGGTGGTTATCTCCAGTTTGCTTCCAGTTCCTCAGGCTGGTGAGGCCAGAAACAGGGAGATAATGGACTTGAATGTGTGGCTGGGGATCTGGTGCAGGAAGCAAGGATTTAAATTCTTAGATCATTGGGGTATGTTTTGTGGTAAGCATAAATTCTACAAGAGAGATGGTTTGCACCTTAATAGGTTAGGGACCAGCATTCTGGCAGGCAGGTTTGCTACTGCAACACAGCTACGTTTAAACTAAGTAGCGGGGGGGAGGGGACAAACTGGATGTTTAAGAAGGAAATTGAAGGGAAAGATAGAACAAGGGAAGTCAAGAAAGACAACTGCATCAATGAGGCAGAAAACTCAAAAAGGGGTCATGCTGTAAGGTTGAGTGAAATAGGAGTTGATGGGAAGGGTGAGGGCAGTAACAAATTAAAAATACTATACATGAATGCACGAAGCATTAGAAATAAGATGGATGAGCTTGAGGCTCTTTTGGAAATTGGCAGATACGATATTGTGGGGATAACTGAGACGTGGCTTCAAGTGGACAGGGCCTGGGAAATGAATATTCAAGGCTACACGTGCTATCGTAAGGACAGACTGACGGGCAGAGGGGGTGGGGTGGCCATGTTGGTAAGGGATGATATTCAGTCCCTTGCGC